>NW_021703768.1:26739813-26798872 GCF_005190385.1 Monodon monoceros | reverse complement strand
GCTATTGTTTGCCAAGCCAAGGAGTGTATTTTTTTTTTTTTTTTTTTGCGGTACTCGGGCCTCTCACTGTTGTGGCCTCTCCCGTTGTGGAGCACAGGCTCTGGACGCGCAGGCTCAGTGGCCATAGCTCACGGGCCTAGCCGCTCTGCGGCATGTGGGATCTTCCCGGACCGGGGCACGAACCCGTGTCCCCTGCATCGGCAGGCAGACTCTCAACCACTGCGCCACCAGGGAAGCCCCGATTATGTATATTTACATTGGCCAAAACCTTTTTTTGCAGATCTGTGGAGATTACATTCTACTATATACGGTAAAAGAAAATGTGTGTATTCTCTTTCCAATCAGCATTGAAAATAAAAACTGATATTAAGAAATATCTTAAACCATATGTCCCTGCTCCCTTAAATCAGTGCCCTTATGACCCCATTCCTGCTTTTCACTTAGTTTCAAACAGAAATAAGCAGTATCAAACTAACTTGAAAATTGGAGGAAGATGTAGAATATTTTTAGGTTTCTTAAATATATACAGTTTCCAAAATGGATAAGGATGTTACACAATTGTTTTCACCCAATACCTTCATTATGCCTCATTTTCTTGGCCATGGGGTGGGTATAATAAAACCAAAAAAACCCACAAGATTTTCTACACTCATGAAGCATGGAACATGAAACACAGAAAATATATTTTGCACGGTCTTCTCTCCTCTCTACTTCAGTGAAAATGGAGGATGAATTCAGCCTGATATTTCATACCATGTAGTTTCAGTGGTCTTCTTGAAGGAAATGCACACTGACCTTGGCAGGCGTATCAGCTGGAGGTTTTTTTTTTTTGCAGTACGCGGTCCTCCAGCTGCTGTGGCCTCTCCCGCTGCGGAGCACAGGCTCCGGACGCGCAGGCTCAGCGGCCATGGCTCACGGGCCCAGCCGCTCCGCGACACGTGGGATCCTCCCAGACCGGGGCACGAACCCGCGTCCCCTGCATTGGCAGGCGGACTCCCAACCACTGCGCCACCAGGGAAGCCCGGCACTCAACATTTGAATAAAGCTGCTCTGCCTCTGGGAAGCTCTCAGCAGCGAGGTATAACTCTGTCTTAAAAAGACACATTTCTGACCGAGAAGAATATGCAGAGAGCCAGCATGGGGTTATATTTAGTGGTACTTAACAAGGGGTCTACTGGGTTGGAAAATGCAAACATCTTTCAGTGGTAGATTGAACTCAACCCCAAAGGAGGAAAATACAGGCCAAAAGCACAGAGGAAGATTCCATTACCTGGCTTACTCAGAAGAGGAAGGAAAGCAACCTCAGCATCTTCGGGATTTAGGTAGAGAAGGCAAGAGATTATCAAACCACTTAAACTTAAGCTAGAATACCTGCAAGGTAGGAGAAAGTCTGTTTTGCATTCCTGCATCCATTAAGAATGAAAGAAAGGACACTGATGGGACTTACTCTCTCAGGTAAAATCACACTCACCTGTATCATTTTATAGGCTAATTTAAAAGACAAGCAGCAACATTTAGTATGTGCTGCTTCTTTTCTGATACTTATTCTAACCTCAGCTTTATCCAGGGTAATGCAGGGTAATTACACCCAGAATTCTTTATTTGTATCTTTCTAATAACATTCATCATCTACTACCTTGAGTTAAACCGTTTAGGCTCAAGTTCCATGTCTCAGCTACCACGTACTGATAAGAGCAGTATTTATTGTTTTCTTCAAGCAACATATTGGCATGTTTACAAATACTGGTTCATTTACAAGGCCCTACTACATTTCCTTGATGTCAACTATGACCAGCTTTGCCCATAGTAAGCACTCCATCAATGTCTGTTAACTGAATGACTGTTGGCTAAATCAACTTTTCCTTGAATTTTATTTTATTTATTTTTTTATACAGCAGGTTCTTATTAGGCATCCATTTTATACACATCAGTGTATACATGTCAATCCCAATCTCTCAATTCATCCCACACACACACACCCTGCTGCTTCCTTGATTTTTAACATTAGTAGCTGATTTTATTGTTAACCCTCACCGATTTGTAATATGCAGAAAGTTAAGATGTAGTAAGTTCTTATTAGTAACTAAGAAATGGGATAACTCAATGTTGAATAAATATCTCATATGCAAAAATCAACTCAAAATGGATTAAAGACCTAAATGTAAGACTGAAAACCATAAAGCTCCTAGAGGAAAACATAGGCAGAACACTCTTTGATATAAATCATAGCAGTATTTTTTTGGATCTGCCTTCTAAAGCAAAGGAAATAAAAGCAAAAACCAACAAACGGGACTTAATTAAACTTAAAAGCTTTTGCACAGCAAAGGAAACCATCGACAAAATGAAGAAACCTACAGAATGGGAGAAAATATTTGCAAATGATATGACTGATAAGGGGTTAATATCTAAAATATATAAACAGCTTTTACAATTCAACATCAAAAAGACAAAAACAACCCGACTTAAAAATGAGCAGAAGATCTGAACAGACATTTTTCTGAAGAGGACATTCAGATGGCCAACAGGCACATGAAAAGATGCTCAACATCGCTAATCATCAGGGAAATGCCAATCAAAACCACAATGAGAGCACCTCACACCTATCAGAATGGCTATCGTTAAAAAGAACACAAATAGCAAATGTTGGCAAGGATGTGGAGAAAAGGGAACCCTTGTACGTTGTTGGTGGGAATGTAAATTGGTGCAGCCACTGTGGAAAACAGTATGGAGGTTTCTCAAAAAACTAAAAATAGAACTACCATAGGACCCACCAATTCCACTCCTGGGTATATACCCATAAGAAACAAAAACAATGATTCAAAAAGATACATGCACCACAATGTTCACAGTAGCATTATTTATAATTGCCAAGACATGGAAATAACCTAAGTGCCCATCAACAGATGGATGGATAAATAAGATGTGGTATATATATATATATATATATACATACACACACATACACACAGTGGTATACATACTACTCAGCCATAAAAAGAAGGAAATTTTGCCATATGCAACAACAAGAATGGACTTGGAGGGTATTACACTAAGTGAAATAAGTTAGACAAAGATAAATACTATATGATATCATTTATATGTGAAATCTAAAATACAATAAAGTAGTGAATATAACAAAAGAAACAGACTCACAGATATAGAGAACAAATTAGTAGTTACCAGCGGGGAGAGAGAAGTGGGGAGGGGCAATATAGAGGTAGAGGATTAAGAGGTACAAACTATTATGTATAAAATAAGCTACAAGGATATACTGTACAACACAGGGAATACAGCCAATATTTTATAGCAGCTATAAATGGAACATAACCTTTAAAATTGTGAATCACTATATTGTACACATGTAACATATATTGTACATCAACTATATTCAATTTTTAAAAATCTCATGATGAAGACTTCTCAGTTATTATTTTGCTGCATTTTGCCAACTTGCTTTTTATTTGTGTTTTCACTCATTAAAACAGACACACTTGAAATAAATACACTGCTTTAAAATATTCAAAAACATATTTTTCACTAATTTGGAATGACTTTTCTTTCCTGATTATTCTCTTTTCACCCCTAACTTACATAATAATACTTAAATTTTATTTTTGAATTATAAGGGTGTTTTTCTGAATACAAGTCCCCCATCAGATATATGATTTGTAAATATCTCCTCCTATCCTTTTCAACAAACAGTGCTAGGATAACTGGAAATCCACACACAAGGGAACGAAGTTGGACCCCCTCCTTACACCGTGCACAAAAGTTAACATAAAATGGATCACAGGCCTAAACATAAGAGCTAAAAAGATATTTTAAAACCCCTAACAACTCAATAATAAACTGACAACCCAAATGAAAAATAAGCGAAGGATCTGAAGAGACAGTTCTTCACAGACAATATACAAATGCACAATAAGCACATGAAAAGATGCCCATCATCGTTAGTCATCAGGGAAAAGCAAACCCAACCGTAATGAGATACTATTTCACGCCCACTAGGATGGCTATAATAATATAGCCAGATAATGACAAATGTTGGTGAGGATGTAGAGAAACTGGAACCCTCAGGCACTGCTGGTAGAAATGTAAAACAGTGAAGCCACTTTGGAAAAGTTTAGCAGTCATTCAAAATGTTCAACGTGGAATTATATGACCCAGCAATTCTACTCCTAAGTATATACCCAAGAGAAATGAAAACATATGTTCACACAAAGACTTACGAATGTTCACAGCAGCATTATTCAAATAGCCCCAAAGTGGAAACAACCCAAATATCCATCAACAGATAAATAGATAGAAGGTGGTATATCCACAAGTTGGACTATTATTTAGTTGTAAAGAGAGATGTACTGATGAATGCAACAACATAGAAGAATCTTGAAAACATTATACTAAGAAGTCAGTCACAAAAGGCCACATATTGTATGATTCCATTTGTATGAAGTAGCCAGAAAAGAAAATTTATAGAGACAGAAAGTCAATTAGTGGTTGCCAGAGGTCAGGGAGATTGCGGGGGTGGGTATGGGGAGTGACTGCTAATTGGTACAGGGTTTCTTTGGGGTACAATAAGAATGTTCTAAAATTAGATAGTGGTGATGCTTGCACCACTCTGAGTATACTAAAAACCATTTAATGGTCAACTTTAAATGGGTGAAATTGTATGTATAATTAAAAAACAAAAATAAAGCCTCCTAGGAGGACAGATATGGGCATGTGGATTCCCTAACACCCTATCTATCCCTCAGTAAGGCACTGAAGATTGATTGAGGGAAATATTAACTTCTCAAATTTTAAGCAGGCAAAATTAAGATGATCTAAAACTAATATAGGTAACAAAGTCACTTATTCTTTTCTTTTCACTTCATTTTTATAGGTGTTTTCAAAAATTGAAATATAGTTAATTTACAATGTGGTGTTAGTTTCAAGTGTACAGCAAAGTGATTCAGTTATACATATATATATACATGTATATTCTTTTTCGTATTCTTTTCCATTATAGGTTATTATAAGATACTGAGGAGAGTTCCCTGTGCTATAGAGTAGGTCCTTATTGTTCACCTATTTTATATACAGTAGTATCTGTTAACCCCATACTCTTAGCTTATATGTCTCCCCTCCCACAGCCTCCTCTCCCCCTGCTACCCCCTTTGGTAACCATAAGTTTGTTTACTCTGTAAGTCTACTGTTGTTTTGTAAATAAGTTCATTTGAACCATTTTTTTTAGATTCCACGTACAAGTGATATCATATGATATTTGTCTTTCTCTGTCTGAAAGTCACCTATTCTTATAGCAGTTAACCTAGAATGCACACTTTAAATGCTTGGCAACTAGAAAGTTCTTAGAAAGGTCAGCTCTTGCCTCAACTCCCCAATCCCTTTTCTAAACTGCCTTGTGCTTGGGCAAAAAAGAGAAAATTATCAAGCTATTTTAAAAATAAGAATGGTGAGCATTTGTCTAGGAAGATTGATGAAGACACATTTTAGTAGAAAATTAATTAGGAACCTCTCTAAGCATTCTTGCTGTTCTTTTCCTTCTCCTCAACCCCCCATTCCCACACAAACCTTGGGGCCCAGCAAAAACGAGAACATTTTAGTTTCTTTATTCCAAGGAGTAGCGGGGTCCATGTAAGTATGTCCATTATATAGATCAAGAAACAAAACGTCAGGGCCATAAAACTAGCTGCCCCTCAAGGTCATAATTAAGAGAGATGGCTTCAGTGCTCCTGGAGGCTCACATATTCTTCTACCTAAGAAATAACTGAACAGCATTTTACATGTGAAATCACCTAATTGTGGCCTCCAGTCCCCTCGCTTCCGCTTGGCAGGGCCTCCCTTCCTCAGGCCAAGGCAGACAGATGCCCAGCAACAGGAACAAAGTGGAGAGCGTTAAAGGCTGGCTGGACCTGCAGAAGCAGCCTGCGTCCATCCCCAATACCTCACCTCACTTTCCTCGAGAGGACAAACCCAGCCTTGGCCAGCCTGGAGCTGACCCTCCTTCCAGGCCGCAAGCCCTTTGCCGGTCGCCTTCAGGCAAGGGAGGAAGCTTGACTTCCATCGCCAATAACCAGTGAGCTCTTTACAATTCTCTCTACCTGTAGATGGCTTTCTATATATATATGAAGGGTAAGAGGCAGCAAATCCATAAATCAGTCAACATCGCATGTGATCATGAGTATTTCCTGACTGCCCAATGTCACCCAGGAAATCGGAAGGCTGGTACCCCAGTGCTGCCTAACCCCCTCTACCCCCAGCATCTCAACTGAGAGGAGCCACCAGAGGGGGCAAATGGGAGGACACACAACCATGCCTCCCAGTCGCTTGCCCTCTGCCATTCTGGAACTACTGGCAACCATCGTTTATTACATCATTTACTGTGTGCTACATGCCAGCGTGTCAACAGCTTTACATGCGTTCTTTCATCTAAGCCCAGTAACAAATCTGAGTGGGAGGTATAGTTATTGTTCTCAGTTTATATGTAAACCCACTTGGCGAAGCTAAATAACTCACCCAAGGCTACCCAGCCAGTACATGGTAGAAGAAGGTGATGAGATTCAGGACCTTGAAGCAAACGTTGTTAATCACAGAAGATGGGAGCTGCTGATTCTGACGCTGGAAGGTCAGTAGGAGCCAATCTACCAGGATGATGCTAGAAGTCTGTAGAAAAGAGGCTCCACCTATCCCTAGGACTGACCCCTAAAGCCATCCCGCATGAGCTGGTTAGTGACTTCTCACACATCTGAAGGAAACTTCAACACGGAGCTAAAAAGGGCTTGGCTGGGAGACAGTTGGCTCAGCAAGTCTATGTCCACACAGTGTGGAAGGTGGGCGCTCAGCTTGTAGAGACCCAGGATAAAGCAGCCCTTAGGAAGGCTTTCTGCATCAAAGCAGTGAAGCCCCTGCCTCCACTAAACAGCTTTGACAGGAGAGACCTGGCGGTGTCAGCGTTTTATTTACTCCATCAGTTGACCTTTGTCCTTGGCAACTGGCTAGAGGAGCCTCTTTTGCTCCTCTTTTCCTAGGGCTTCACTGCCAAGGACTCTCTGTCCTAAAGCCTCGCTTTACACCTGTATGTCCACACCGTTATCGTCAATCATGAATTATGTGCAATTACCTGCTGAACTGACAGAAACGGATAAGTCTATAGAGGCAGCCAATGGAAAAACAACAGGATCTGAAGTTAGCCAATTCTGGGTCCTATCAGACTATACTTTGGGGGGGGGTATGATTTATTTTAGTTCTTCACTAAATAAAATGTCTATAACATAGTCAACTTCAGGGAAGAAATAAATGACTAAGAGTCTCCACCCTCTAAGGGTGAAGACAAAAGATACATATATGAAACAATGGTCGTGCAAAATGAGAGATGATGTCATTTGAATGTTTTATACACGTCTCTTTGTACTTAACTAGACTGATTTGTTGGTAGCTGGGGACATTATGCACATTACTTCCTTATCTGCCCTAATCCCAGAAAAAGAAACCATTTTCACACTGATAGTAGGCACTGATAATGCTGAGGAAAGATAAGGAGTCCTGAGGTCAGTGGGTAACTGGATCTCCCGTGCAACTTCAGCCAGTGTTTCTTCTGAACACACATAGCTCTTGCTGACATCTGACGTGAGACACCATATAGGAGATAACAGAGGTGTGTACAGCACTTCAAGGGCTGAGAGGTAAAAGTGATCGCGCTGAGAGGCTGGGGAAACATCACGGAGCAGCCCAAGCTGCCCACAGATTCTCCAAAAGCAGGAACCTGGTTTTCAAGTTGTGATAAGGGACCCTGAGGCTCACTTTCCCACAAGTATCTTCTGGGGCCCTAAATTCCAGGTGGGAGCTATTCCATTGGGTAAGGTGTTATTTCAGAAAGTATTTTAAAATGTAAATATGTTTCTGCAGGACGGAAAATATTTAACCCTGGCTTGTTCATACATGAGTAATGTATAGGCCAATTTTAAGGGAAAAAAAAAAAAATCTTACCAGACCCCACTGTATATCCATACAAAATTCTTTTGAGTATTACCCACTTAAGGTAAAAATGTTAATTGCTAAATCCTTCAGTTATAAATATTGTTACAAAAGAGGAGTTTTCTTCTTAGTAATTGGCAAAATACTTTTTAAAAGATTATTGTAGGGCTACACTGGTGGCGCAGTGGTTGAGGGTCCACCTGCCAATTCAGGGGAAACGGGTTTGTGCCCCGGTCCGGGAAGATCCCACATGCCGCAGAGCGGCTGGGCCCGTGAGCCATGGCCGCTGAGCCTGCACATCCGGAGCCTGTGCTCCGCAGCGGGAGAGGCCACAACAGTGAGAGGCCCGCGTACTTCGAAAAAAATAAGAAAGATTATTGTAGCTAATAATTTAAAAAATTCTCATGCATCTCTAAAGATTCAAAAACCCTTGTTTGAAAATCATGGCTTTAATCTATTTAACAGTCTCTATCAAATTAATATCCAGCCCCTAGCAAAGGACTTGGCGTGTAGTAGGTGTTCAATAAACTTTTTCTGAGTGGATGAATTTTATATGATTAGAGACAAGAGCTGAGCCAAGTCTACCGCCGGGGTGGGCAAGTCCAGGCAGGCACCAAGCTGTGACCGTGGGCAGCTGGGTTTAAGAAAGAACCACAGGAGAATATCAAATAGGTGATTTGAAGAGTCACCTAGGATGGGCTAACTGCCCACAGTTACCACCAGGAAACTGGCTGATGAGGACAACAAACCTCTTCCTTGGCCCACAGGTGCCACTGTGTGCACACGTACACTCAACGCCCAGCACAGTACTTTTTTTTTAACCTTCCATTCATAGCACCTGGGAAGTGTCAAAGAGAGGGCCAGAGGCAAGCCTGGTCCCATGGAAAAGTGGCAGGATTTGAACTTTGCCAGTTCTGGATCCTGGCATTTACTGGGTGTTGGGCACATTTCTTAAATTCCAACTTACAGTCTCCTCATTAGTAAAACAGAGCAGATAGCTATGTCACCGTGTTGTTGGATGAATTACACAGGAGAATGTCTGTAAAAGGCCCTGGCACATGGTTGGTGGATAATAAAGCTAGTTGCCTGACAGGGGCAGGAGGACAGAGCCTATTATCCACGGTAATGAAGGAAGGAAAAGCTCAGGATGGGAAAGAGGCCTAAGTCCAGTCCCTGCTGCTCAGGCAGGAACACAGGTCCTTTGGGTGGGGCAGACGGAAGTGAGGCAAGGAAAAGGCAGAGCTGCCTTCTCAAGGAAGGTGTGTCTGTTTTGTGGCTGATTGAAAAAAGAGGAAGGGGATTTATCACATGTTCATGGGAGTTTCCAGGCAGAATTTTAAGTCATTCCATTGGCTCAAGTTGAGAAGAGCTTCTTTCCAACAAATCCCAGCATCCCAGCAGAAGACATGTTGTTGAGCCAAAGCTGGCTTGGCAAAAGAAGAGAAGAGAACACTAGGTACAAAGCACCTTTGCTACCAGCGAAGTGGACCAGGAACCGGGTGATGAGGTAATAAGCTCCTAAAAGCCTCTCCAGCATCTGAGTTACCCTTTGGTTTGCCTTCTGTAACATCTTCCTCATCTGACATCAAGGGTTCATTGAACTGAGGATAGAGCCATGCTTAGGCCACTGTCTTTCAATCCTTCAGGTCACAGCAGCTCACCCCAAACTTAATTTCACGCTATAGTAAAACCAGAATAAAATGAAATCAGGAGACACTACAGTTATACCTATGCTATTATAAGGATGCACGTTGACAGCGGTTTCACGCTATAGTAAAACCAGAATAAAATGAAATCAGGATACACTACAATTATACCTATGCTATTATAAGGATGCATGTAGACAGGGGTTAGAAAAGCAAAACAGTCCATATGTATTGGGTGACAAAATTAAGGAGAACCTTCCCTTTTCAAAATTATTTTTTAAGTTATTATGGTCTTATTAATGCAATATGTAAAAGCTAGAAGGGAAAAACATTAAGTCAGGAACAACCCTGACCTCATGAATGCCACTTAGCCTAAGGCAGGAGGTTTTGGACTGAGATCACGCATCCCATCACGCCTGGCTTCCCCACCCACTCGAGAGTAGGCCAGACGCAGATGCCACCTGACCTCAAGGGACTGAAAGGCTCACGACTGAATTTCTTTTGGTCAAAACTTTCATGCAAATTTCACTCACCTGCGGCACCCTAATAATGCTCCATGCTGATCTCAAACTAGACCTGAGAATTTTTTGGTCTGTACAACTTCATGCTACCAAACACCTGAATGAGCGTTTTCTAACTAGTCTGAAAGTTCTAGTAGCTCTACTGCACACAGACATACCTGCATCCCTGCTGAGGAACTAAGCAGTCCCCAGTAGAGGGCGAATAGGACGAGAACATACACAGCCTGACTTATACCCTTCGACATAACTGACCACTCTACATTTACTCCACTGGAAAATCACCTACAACCCGTTAAAATTCATTACCCACATATGTCACTTGTTTAAGGTTTTTTTTTAAACACAAAGCACAGTCGATGTTGGACTAGACGGTGATTTGGGTATAGGATGATCTCTTAGAATTTACTGTCTTCACCCATATGTGACTCAGCCAAAACCTACACAAACAACGCCAACAAGGGCAAATCACAAGGTCCCTCCTGCTCAGTGGATGCAGGTTCAATAGTCCCAAGGTTCATTTGCCTCTGCTTCCTTCTAGAAAATTCCCTTGCCCTCTCCATTGTCTCCTCCCATCCCCATACCTTGTTCACACCCATTTCAGTACTCATGCCATAGATTACATTTGCTTATACACTTGTCTCCCTGCCAGACTGTGAGTTCCTTGTGAGGAGAAACTAGGTCTTCTTTACCTGTCTGCACACCAACTCAAGCCCTGTGCCTGGAACACACTGGTTTAAATAATCATGGTTTAAATGATCCCAGCATGATTATCAGTGCCCCATTTACTTACAAAAGTGCACTGGTGTGTATGATCTATGACCATCTTATCAATAAACAGGAGATGAATGTTAGCTGTTGGTTTTATGAAATTTGTGTGTTTGTTTTTAAAGTCATCTCCCCATTATCTGCTGCGGTTATTACAGGTAGATAGGTGGGTAGGTAGGTAGGTGGGTAGGAGATGAGTAGACAGACTGACTCTGAGAAACAGGTAATCCAGAAATTCGTTTTGTTAAGGATGTGAAAGCATGATGGGTAGCTTTGATTTGTCACAGCAGATTTCCCTTCTAATTATCTAGACAATCCTTTGATAAGAGTAAAAGGATTTTGTTTCTCTGAGCACACTGGCATGGTGTGAGCTTGGGTGAGGACCTTTACGGCTAGAATGTGCTGGTGGCGGTTGGGAAAGCCACCCTGGCATTAAATCCACACGATGATTACCGAGAATCAGTGGTGTTGGCAAGCGTTCACCGTCCCAACCCACATGTCACTGCTCTGTGGCCCAGCCTCCTGCCTGCGAAGCTGACCCCCCTCTACAGATGCCCCTTGGAGCTGGGAGAATCCCAGAGCTTTTCTTATAGTCCTCAAGGATGAGGTGAAGTAGCAAGAACCAGAGAAGGCAAGCATGGGGCTGGAGCCAATTAACGGACTCCAAGTTTAGGGCTCTGATTTACACGGCAGCAAGGGGCATGTTAGTTAATAGGGCTGCCAGAAGCACTGATACAATCAGGATTACCCAAGTGTGGGCCATTTGTCCTGGGGCCTGGCCTTTTTACAGCACATTAAGGATAGGAAACTAGAACCACAAGTCTCCATGGGTCCTTCCCCACTTGTAATCGCCACAGACAGGGCCACACAAAGGAGGCCAGAAGGGGGGGGGAACTACTCCACCTGTCTGGCCCACTTCCTCTGGTTCCAGAGAAACCCCTCCTTGGATTTAAGGGCCCAGAGGGATTTCCTAACTCTCCCTGCTCATTAAACCTGTTTGATTTTAAAGGAGAAGATTAAGTACACAGCCCACAGCCAAGACTCCAGATGTTAAGCAAGGCTTCCTTTTGTGGTCGGTGTCCCCTGCTAAGAAGTGCTTCAAATTAACATCTAATGCTGGGCTCCTAGGGGCTGTCAGAGGTGGGAGTCCAGGCAGAATGGTCCTGGCCCTAGTCCCAGCTCTGCTGCTTTTATTAGTCCAAGATCTGAGCCCCTCATTTGTCTCCTCTGAGACTCGATTTCTTCATGTTTTTCCTGTGGGAGTAGATTATCTACCAAAGGTCCACCCTGCACTAGCGGGCTGTGAAGGTCAAAGGTGATCAACTTAGAGCTCTTCAGAAAAAGGCAGGAAAGCCGTTCAGAACTGCCCTGTTCAGTGCGATTCCCGTATTTAAACTTGAGCTAGTTAAACGTTAAAATTCAATTCGTGGGTCACACTAAGCCGCATTCCGATGGCTCAGGGGCCACATGTGCCTAGCTGACCTCAAACTAGACCTGAGAATTTTGGGAGAATTTTGGGAGAGGGTAAGGGAATTTTCTAGAAGGAAGCAGAGGCAAATGAACCTTGGGACTATTGAACCTGCATCCACTGAGCAGGAGGGACCCTGTGATTTGCCCTTGTTGGCGTTATTTGTGTAGGTTTTGGCTGAGTCACGTATGGGTGAAGACAGTAAATTCCAAGAGTCATCCTTGAGATCATCCTATACCCAAATTACGGTCTACTCCAACATCGACTGGCTACCATATTGGACACCTCAGGTGGAGAACACTGCCATCGCCTGGGAAGTTCTGGGGGACAGTACTGCTCTCAAGCCTCTTGGAATTCTCACCATAAAAACATTGAGAAGATCACTCCAGCCCTGTCGGATGCTCAGAAGACAGTGGTCCACGTGTGTTTTAAGGCCTGCAAAGAGAGGAGCCCTTTATACCGACACAGTAGGGCCACAACCAGGCAGGATCTTTTACAAGTTCTTCAAAGAAAGCGGCAGAGTTTTTCTTCCCAACACATAAAACAGGCGCTGGCAAGGCAAGGGACTTTTCTCCCACCAGCCCCCCTGCCGGTTCTACTCAGATCACCCTTTCAGACCTCATCTATTATTTACACAGTCCCCCTTTTTCAGAAAACGCATTTTCAAACATTCTCTCGACAGAACTGGTAGGTTTGTGCAAATCCAGGGCCCATGAAGACCCAGCCACTTCGTTCCCACCTGCCTGACAGGCCCTTCCACACAGCACCAGAAAATGGCCAACTTGAACTGTTTAACGAAACAAAAGGACACAATCCTCCCTGGGGCCAAGTGTTAAAAGCATTCCAAAAGAAAATGGCCCGAAACAGAAGCTCCTCCCCTCCAATCTGTTCCTCATCGGCCAAGGATTTATTGGCTCTTGCAGTAAATTAACCAATTGCCAAGAGAAAGGAAAACCGTGGCTCCAATGTAAATACTTGTTGGTAACAATCCTTCAATGTGACACTTTGGATTTCAAGTGGCTGGGTGGCCTTCCAAACGCCTCATTAAATGGCAACTTTATAGCATCAAGGGGAAAAGGCTCTGGGATTTTCCTTACAAATGTATAAATCAATCTTTTCAAAGACAAACAATAGAACAATTCACAAAATGTGTGTGATTGGGGGAAACAAGGAGGAAGGTCCAGAGAACTGAGGAAGGAGAAACTGAGAAGCGGAGAGAGGCTCGTCTAGAGTTTTTCCTGCCTCTGTGCATTAGGGTACCCTGACTCAGTACATTTCCACTCGGCCCAACATTTGTTTGGCCATCGTCAAATGGGCCCTCGCTCCCAAATGGTGAACTCCTAGGCCCTTTGTGCCTGTGTGTGTGTGTGTGTGTGTGTGTGTGTGTGTTCCCATACTGATGGTGTCTTTGTTCATCTTCCTATCCCTCACAGTATTTATCATAAAGATTTCCAAGCGGGACTTCCCTGGCGGTCCAGTGGTTAAGACTCCGTGCTTCCACTGGGGCGTGAGTTCAATCCCTGGTCGGGGAACTAAGATCCCGCATGCCATGCGGCATGGCCAAGAAAAAAAAAAAAAAGATTTCCAAGCAGCAGGCAATCAAAATTATCAACAGTTGGTTATTGACTACCCTGTGTGTGAGCTACCATAGTGACGCCTGGAAAGACACTTACCCTTTACCCCCCAAAATAATTTAACGTGTTTTATAGAGTGTACACCACCAGATTAACAGTTAAACCCACAAGGACACCACTACCTCAAAAACCTAAACTTACTGTTTAGAAAAGTTTCCATGGGCATTATCTGCTCCATCCAAATCCCACTGCTCAAATGGACTGGAACAGCTGCACTCCTGGAACCCGGGCTTGGAAAATAGGGTTGTTTCCTTGTGATGTGCCCCCAAACACCAGTGTGTGTGTGAGGTTAATCCCACTCCCTCTGCCCTTCAGCTAAGTAGCCTCTCAAAGCTACATGTGGCCCCCAGGAGGCCAATCCATTTTATGTTTTCTTTAGAAAAAACTCTTTTGTAAAAAAAACATATAAAACTGATGGCTGAAATCAAAGAGCACAAAGTTCTGCTCATGTGCCTACAACCCTCTGCGTGTGGCATGTGTGCCGGTGGCAGTCTCAACACTGTCCTTCTAATCGGCAGTTCTCTGTATAGCTCTGCTCAATTTCGTCAGATTCCTATGGAAAAATCAGTCCCATTGTTCCAAAAGAACAATGCGCAACTGGTGATAAGCGCAGTGAGACAAGGGAAGCGGACTCTCAGAGCTCAGGAATGGTACTTTTACGCTGTGAAAATGGTTCCGATTAGAAAAGCTGCCATCTCAGTAGCCCTCCTCCATCCTCAAGTCTGCTTCTCCATCTCAAAAAGCAACATGAAACAAAATCGAGTGTGCAGATTAGAGAAAACTGTTCGCAGACTCTCAATGTGGTCCTTCCACCAACACCCCAGGTCCCTCCTCCAGAGAGAATGTCTCCAGTTCCAAATTTGCCCCAAGCATTTCTGAGGTGAGAGTCATTTTCCTCATACAGTTCCTATTCTGTCATTGCCCTGGTGCTCACCGAGTTTATCATGTGTATGTGTGTGTGTGTGTGTGTGTGTGTGTGTGTGTGTGTGTATGTGTGTGTGTGAGAGAGAGAGAGAGAGAGAGAGAGAGAGAGAGAGCGAGCTGCTTTGGACTGTTTAGAGTCTAGCAAGTCCATATTTAAAACATCCACCCTTCACTGAACTTTCAGGATTTCCAGAATGTATCACGGTGGTCTGTATACAGAAATCCAAAGAAAGAATTAGTTCAGCTAGCATCAAAACTTTAAGGACTAGACACAGAAGGAACATGCCCGTCAAAGCACTCACAAGACTAGAGCCTGGCATGAAGTCTCGCACCAGCAGGCATTCAAGAGACTTTGACAGACTCTACTTGATGCATTAGTACTTCGGGGCTTGGTGTGTGGGAGTGACTCGGTCCTAACGCAAGAATTGAATTCCACCCTAGGCTCGAGGGCCAGGGACGTGGCAAAGGTCCCGCGCTTCACAGCATCCTTCACAGAAGCAGTTTCCTGTAGGGACTGTGCTGGTCCCCTGCCAACCCACAGTTCTCAGAAGGGTGGAAGGGCAGAGGGAGGAATTTCTCCAGCTGGCAGATCCTCAAGGCGGGGGGGAAAGAGGAAGGGAGTCGGGGCAAGGAGCTGGGCAGGCCGGGAGGAAGAAGGAGTGGCAGGGAAGGAAGAGGCCCTCCGGAGGCACATCCACAACTTGGTGATGGCAGATCAAACCACCCCAGCCTCTGAGCCCCTGCTACCCGTCCTAGAGTCCCTCGAGCACAGTGACATGCTCTAAACAATCGTGTTGTTAGTTGCTTAAAATATGTATGCATTCCTTCTGTCTGTTACTCAAACTATGTAGATATCTCCTCCTTAATTCCACTCTTCTACAAAACAAACATTGTTTTCTGTTTTTCATCTAGATCTGCTGGGTGCAGCATTCACATACTGCTATATTCATATGGGGGAAAATATCATTTTACTTAAACAGCCACATAGTGTTCTTGCCCTCTATATATGGTGCTTTTCTTTCCACTTAACTATACACCTTAGAGATCATTCTATCCTATGGAAGAGCCCCATTTCATTCTTTGAACCTTCCACACAGTGTTCTACAATGTGGACTTACCATATTTTATTTATTCAATCTTCTACTGATGTTTAATTTTCATTTTCCCCCTTTTCCCAACAGTTCTGGCGTGGAAATATGTTCAGATGCATGTATCGCACTAGAATACAATTCTAGAAGTGAATCACTGGGCCGAAGGATATGTATGATTTTAATAGACACTGACAAGATCCCACGGCACGTTTCACTCCCACTCACAGCATGTGGATGCTCCTTTCCCTAACTCCACCCACATTTGATTCTATCATACTTTTAATTTTTGCCTAAGCCTAACCTTAACCCTGGCTTTGTCCGGACTGGATGATGGGCAGTATCAGGGAGGAAAAAAAAAAATCCCACTGCTTTAATTTGCATTTTTCTGAGCGATCAAGCATTTTGTCTTATGTTTATTGGCCATTTGCATTTTCTCTTCAGTGAGTTACCATTTCATAGACTCTGTCCATTTTTCTTTTGGGTCTTTGTTTCTTTTTCCTCATGAATTTATAGGTTTTTACATACTCTATTAATCCACTGTCTGTTCTAATTGTTTTGTACATTTCTCTCAGTCTTAAAAACTTTGCTCATGGCATTTCCCCACAAACAACGTGGTTTTCCATGAACAATATAGTGGCTTCCAAACTGTCCTTTTCAGCCATAGAATCCTTTCTCCAATCTAGGGGAACCCCGATAACAGACAGACAACAGCAGAACTGCTCTGGCTGCGGCCGAACCAGCCTCCTAAGGTCCCGCCAGCTCCCCCATCCTGATTCTGAGGGATGCTTCCAAGAGCAGAGTTTGAAACCACAGGTTCAGTCCAACCCCCTCATGGAACAGATGAAGAAATCCAGGATAAGAGGCAACTAGAGGGACAAGCTCAAGGCCTCCTAACAGAAATAAGACCAGAAGTGAGTTCTTCATTCTGTTTCTATGAACCCAGCACAGTCTTTAAATTACAGAAGGTAAATTAATTCCAATTTGATCTGACAACAAAACCCAGCTATTTGGCATCTGACTCATGTACTTTTCTCCCATCCAAGAAAAAGAAAGTCACAATGCTAATAAAATAAACTGAAAGATAATTTCACCCAAAAACTCAATTAAAAACAAACATTTATCATTGCTTTCTAGTTTTTTATTTCTGTGTTAACTTCCTGTCTCTCCCCACAAGAATAGAAGCTAAACGAAAACAGGGAATCCTTGTCTGTCTGTCTCTCATGTCTCAAAGATCCAAAACTGGGCCTGTCAAATTATAAGTCTCAATAAACATTTACCACCCAAACTGTTCTCTACAGCTAAAAACAAGCAGAAAATGATCCAATTTGCTTTAAAAAAAAGTCAACTGCATGTATCAATGTAACCTCTACTAGAATAGCTATTCATTAGGTGGCCTACAACGTGCGATGCAGGAAGGAAGATCAAGGTCTCCATAATCCAAATGGAATCATTGAGAGCAGTACCGTTGGAAACATATGATCACCCTCTTCCTCCTTTCCTTTAATTCTCTGGGCTTCTGATTGTTTGTGTTTTCTAGGGCGTCGGGCCCTTGCAGGCCCCTTTGTAAAAACCTCCCCAGAAACGGAGGCATTTTGAATCAGCTGATTTCCAGTCTGAGGTTTTTTTCCTCACCTGCTAAGTGCTGACTACCAACCGTGGGAACTTGAGGAGGTTGAGCAATTGTGGGACCCATGTCAGGTCCCCACTCTGTAAGGTGGACACAACTACAAGCCCTGCACCTCATAGGTTTTCAGAGGCTTGGTGTCGATGCATGTCTGTTGCTTCGCGTAACACCACACACATGCAGTCCCTGGAGTTTATCAGTTAAGATGGTCTGCGGAGCTGTCAACTTTTAGGATGGGCTTTTTATGCCCAGATGAAGGGACAGAGTTGGACTAAACACTGTCAGATACGAGGACGTGACTCAAGACAGGCCAGTGTTATTAAAAATTCATTACAACGCTCATTGCAATGAGTGAAGGAACAACACTCATTTTCAGAGCAAGTCAAATCCAATCATCACGATGAATATTAGATGGAGGTCTCAGAACTAGACCAACCGCAGAGGAAAAGGTTGATGGCGAGGCTTCAGTTAAATGCCAGCCTGCTGGTTAGAGATCCCAGTCCCAAACCACAGCCAGAAGGCCACTCTGTACCTCTGTGTCTGAGGTTATAGGAGCTCATGTTTACTTGGCTTGGCTGCAGGGACATTCACAGCTTCCATTTGCTCCCCGGGAATCACAAAGAATGTGTTCTGGCCCAGACCCCCCCCCCCCTCCAGGGAACAATAACCATTTCATACATTGGTATTTAGTTACAGGGTTATGAATGCCCGACAGCCAATCAAAATAGGGTTCTTACAGATTAGATTCTGATCTCTGCAAATGAGGATACTGGCTAAAGCCACTCTGGAAAAGCAAAAACAGCAAATGTTCTGTTCATAGAATTTTGAAAATGCTTGCTTCCTATCCATTGACAGAGACAGTTCTTGAAGCAGTGGTGATGGGCATCGTAGAGCAGAATGCTGAAACACAGGCAATTCACGTGTCATAGAATTCTGATACATCTGAAAAGATGTAAATAATAACAGAAGAATCTGCACTTCTCTGGTGGTCCAGTGGTTGGGACCCTGCGTCCCAATGTGGGGGGCCTGGGTTCAATCCCTGGTCGGGGAACTAGATCCCGCATGCGTGCAGCAACTAAAAGATCCCACATGCCACAACTAAAAGATTCCCGCATGCCGCAACTAAGGATCCTGCATGCCACAACTGAAGATCCCGCACGTGGCAGTGAAGCTCCGCAACTAAGACCCAGCGCAGCCAAATAAATAAATAAAAAATATTTAAAAAAGAGAAAAAAGAAGAAAAGAAAAATCTGCATCTTCAAATTGGCCAAAGCAGGATAAACCCTCATGGATTTTACTATAAAGCATAAACAAAATGCTCATTATAACGCTGGTCTTTTAAAATCAGGTATTGCTGGAGGAAGTGTGAGTAGTCTCAGAAGCCCATCTTTAGCAGAACTGAAATCAGATCTAGGGATTGAATCACACACAGAGCAGTTTGGTCACTGAAGGCACCTTTCTCTTCATCTCAGAAAAAAAAATTTTTTTCCCTTTATTTAACAAAGATACTGAAGATAAAGAGAATGTTAAGCAGAAAAGCATTTAAAAACCTGCTTTGAAAAGAAAAAAGTCCCCAATTCTTACAGCTCTCTGAGTATTGCCTAGGCTAGAAGAAAAGGGGAAGAGATGACAATTGAAATGGGGCATGAAACACCCACAAGTCGACAAAACAAGCCTGCTTCTTGTTGAAATTGATTTGACTGTTCTTAAGAACACTGGAAGATCTTCCTCTCCTGCTAAGAAGAGACCCAGAAGAGAGCTTTCAGAATAACTAGAGTTGCTCTCAATCCCAGCCTTTGTTCTCTAGAAAAACAGAGTGTAAGACAACTTGCTGGGTCATACATGAGGAGAAATTTCCATTCTTAACACTGACCTGGGCACTTAGCGACAAGGCTTAGAGTACAATGCCACCCGCCCAGCGCGTGACCACGTGGGCCTCACGGTCTACTACCACCTGCTTTCCTCACTCCACAGTGCCCCGTCTATGCAGTCACGGGTGGCCAACAGTGGGGTGTGCCACAGTAGATATTTAAACACAGGGTTAGTCATTTTCTACCAAATTCCAAAATAAGCCAAGGCCGCGCCACCACTAGAGGCCTAGAAACCTTACAGCAAGCTCTGCCATTCAGGGTCTCGAGATTGTCTGTGTTCTTCTGAGGGTCAGAAAAAGAACAGGGCTTTAAAGCAAAATTCTAGGAAGCCAGGATGGTTGAGAAGGGACACTGAGAAGGGAAGGAGCTCTTTGTTCAGGACCAAGAACAAAGGCCACTGGCGGGGGCCAGAGAGCACTTCCAGCGAATGGAGAAGGGGCCCAGAGACGCTCTCCCAGGCACCTGGACTCATTACCACCTAAGCAATCTGAACGAGTGAGGTTCTGGGGTGCTTGTTGAGCTTATGAACCAGTCATAGTATTTTCTCCCCTATCTCAAAAATTCAAGTGCAAACCACTTCAAATCTGTAGATCCTAGTTTATCCCTCTCTCAGGACACTAGGGCTAGAGCCCTAGATAACATCCTCATTAACAAAAATAGGCCTTTTCGCAAGGTGTGTAAAGCAAATTTCTGTGAAACAACTTGCCTTTTGATATGCATTACACTAGGCATGATCTTACCGGAAGTGATGTGATTACAAAGAGCACAGCACTTCAAAACAAAGGATGAAAGAGAAAGGGTCTACTTTCTGATAAAGCACTAGTAAGTCTGAACTAATAACAATCTTACGCTACACAGTATAAAGATTCCAAAACACCTAAAGTTAGAAAATGCAGCAAGGATGTCTCATAGTAATAGTTAACGGTTACTGAAAGCTTGAACTGGGCCAGGGACATGCAGTTACTCATTGAAACCTCACAACCCCCATGATTACATATTACTATTACCTCCATTTTATTTATTTGTTTGTTTGTTTATTTATTTCTAATACCTCCATTTTAAAGCAATCTGAGGCACAGACAGCTTCCAAAGACATTCAGATGTGACAATATAGGAACCTGGGAAGTCTGGCATAAGAATTCAATAGTCTCAAAAGCTGCATATACTGTACATTGAAATTTTATAAGAACTGAATTTGAGGCCATACCTGGTCACCACCCAGAACTGGTGCCCCACTGTCTGTTTTCATCTTTATGTCCCCTGGCACGTAGCCCAAATCCAGAGTCAAGGCTATTTGACTACATTATGCTCAGGGAACTTTAGTATATGATTCAAAATGGTAGTGAAGACTTGCAGTCAGTTTTTTTAATAGTTAATTATCAAGACCAACCTTTGAACAATCAGAATCGATAGGAGGTTACTGCAAGATTGCTGGAAACAAAAATTCAAAATCAATAGCATTCCTTTATACCAGCAGTGACCAAACAGAGAATATAAGAAGAAAAAATTGGCTTCCATAGTAAACCAAACTATAAAGTAGATAGGCATAAATCTAAAAAGCAACTTTAGTAAGAAATTATAAAGCTTCACTGAAGGATAAAAAGGAAGATTTGGATTAATGGGACAATAAACCTTGTTTACAGAGAGAGAAAGGTAACATTTTAAAGATGTTAATATTGCCCAATCAATCAATAATTTCAGTGAAATTCCAAAATGATCTCAAGAAGAATTTTTAGGAAACTTGAAAAATAGTTTAATATTTATATGGGAGAGCATAGGTCTGAGAATAAAAATTTTGAAAAAGTACAAAGAGGATGGACTACATTATCAGATATTAAAACGCATTAGAAAACTATAGTAATTAAGACAGTGTGATATTGATGCTGGAATAGACAAATTATCAGAATGGGATAAAGAGGCCTGAAACCAATGTACATATTTTTAAGGACTATACGATATACGTGGTGCAAGGGCATGCTAATCACTGTGCTCCATTTGAAATTTATTTTTAATCCATCTTCAATTTGTTTTTCTGTGTAGAATGAGGTAAAGATCAAATTATATATTTTCCACATGAAAGCCAAAAGAAAATAAATCTAGATATAAAAAATTACTGGAGGGCTTCCCTGGGCGCAGTGGTTGAGAGTCTGCCTGCCGATGCAGGGGACATGGGTTCGTGCCCCGGTCTGGGAGGATCCCAAATGCCGCGGAGCGGCTGGGCCTGTGAGCCATGGCCGCTGAGCCTGCGCGTCCGGAGCCTGTGCTCCGCAACGGGATAGGCCACAACAGTGAGAGGCCCGCAATTACTGAAAAAAAAATATAGGAGGGGTAGAGAATCTTCCTAAAACAGAAAAGTCAGTTGAAAGGTATGATTCCATTAACATGGCCAGATATCAAAAAAGAGAAAAAAAAGAGTATAAAAAGCAAGATGCAATATGATATCATTTATGTCAATTAAAACACACATAAAGATGCATGTGATTATCTATAAATATAGTATTTAACCATCTAAAAGTTAGCCTGGAAGGAGATGTACTGTAACGAGATGGGGGAACTTAAGTTATGACTAATTTTTTGTTTAAGAAAAAACCTTAAAAGCAAATATGGCAAAACACTAATGGCTACTAAGTCTGAGTGGCAGGAATATGGATGCTTGCTAGATTATTTTTGCACTTTCTACATCTTTAAACTTTTTAAAGAAAGAATTGTCAAAGCTCAAATGTTAAATCTAGAGGTTCTTCATTAACCTATCAACCCAGAGTATTTTCTTGATTTTTCTATATAATCTTATTCTTACTTCAAAATATAGAATATAAATAGGGCAGATAGCAGTTATCAATCCCAACTGTGATGCTTAATTTTATGTGTCAACTTGGCTGGGCTATGGTGCCCAGATGTTTAATCAAACATTAGTCTAGATGTTGCTGTGAGGGTTTTTTTTTTTTGTGTGTGTGTGGTACGCGGGCCTCTCACTGTTGTGGCCTCTCCCGTTGCGGAGCACAGGCTCCGGACGCGCAGGCTCAGCGGCCAAGGCTCACGGGCCTAGCCGCTCCGCGGCCTGTGGGATCTTCCCGGACCGGGGCACGAACCCATGTCTCCTGCATCGGCAGGCGGACTCTCAACCACTGCGCCACCAGGGAAGCCCTAGGGCATTTCTTAAGATGTGATTAATATTTAAATCAGTGGACTTTTTGTGAAGATTATGCTCCATAATGTGGTGGGCCTCATCCAATCAGTTGAAGGCAGTAAGAGAAAAGAGACTGAGGTTTCTCAAAGGAGAAGGAATTGTCCTCAAGACTGCAACACAGAAACTCTGCCTGAACTTCCAACCTGCTGGCTTGCCCCACAGTTTGGATTTGCCAACCCCTACAGTTGTATGAACCAATTTCTTAAAACAAATCCCTTTCCCCCCCACCCTCTATACACATATATCTCCTCTCCATTCTTTTTCTCTGGAGAATCCTGACTAATACCAACATTGCAAGTTTTGGGGGCAGGCATGGTTTCTCAACAACTAAAATGGTCCACAATTTTTGTAACATTCAAAAGGGTAGAAAGCCATGCTCTGGGGAAGCGAGGGGACAATGACAGGCCCGTTCACGTTGACACATTGGGATTAAACACATCTTGTGTTCATTTTCTAGGAAAATAGGTCTCACGAGAAGATAAAGTTCTTCAGTAAGGTGGCTTCTTGTTGGAGATGTGGTTTTTCCAAGTGGAAATGTCCCCGTTGGGCTGTGATTCCACTTGTTGGCCAGGTGCTCTTGGGGAGGACACCTGTCCACACTCCTACATGGAGGATGGAGAGGGGCCGGAGGAGTGAGGTCTGGCCTCCTGATATTTCCTGAGGGGAATTCTCCTTGTTTATTTCACCAAAACCACAAGTTGACAGGCGGCCCAAGACCGACTACTTCTCCATGAACAGGACTCTGCTCACACCATTATCAACCGTGTCAAGGGCTCTAGCTTCACACAGCCCACACTCCTCATAATCTGCTCAGAACAATTCCAGACACCACGTATGTGTGGATATAAGGCTATAAGGACCCCTAAATATAAGTTGGTACCCCTTTGCTCAGGTTAGATCGCTTACTGATTTTAGGGTAAATATATCTGAGCCATGTCATGTTCTGCGTTCCTGTTCATTTTATTTTATTTTGGTTTGGCACTTGCAAACCAAGTTCAAGTAAGAAACAAGAGTGGAGTTACTGAAGCAACAATTCAAGGTGACAACAACATGTGTTATAAAAATACTTCTTGACATTAATTTGCATTTCCTGTAGAGGTGAACAAAGGCCATCTCAGTGGGGTCATGAAGTGAGCCCAAATATAAGCAATCCCCTATTGTCCCAATCAGAACATAGCTGAAAAAACTGGGGCAGGGGGGTTAGATAACTATAAATGATGTAAATGAAAGACTATATCATTAGATGTAAACATTCCATCTAAGATATTAAAAACGTAACATTTTAAATATTTACTATATGCTATTTAAGTGATTAATGTAGCAATACACGTGTATGTGCAAGAATATCATATACACAAGTACTATGTAAACAGCATAAGTTAATGCTAATTTAGAAATGTTTCTGGTTTCCTCCCACCCCTGACTCTCACACATTAGGAAAACATTTATTCAAAGTCTTCAGTGGCCTTTCTACACCCTGCCTGTGATTATGGCTACATTTTGAGTTTTCCAAAACGTATCCCCTTTACTTCCATGTCAGTTATTTGCATAAGGTTCTTGCCTTGTTCCATTTTTAAATGATCTTTAAAAGTCTTGTTTACATAGAAATCCAACACTTGTTACTGTGAGGTCAGATGCCCAGGAATATTACTAGATTTTTTAAACTTTTTTTTAAGATATGATTTCCTCAGTTGACCTCTCTAAAGCATCCAAAACCAGCACTGACGAAGGTCATTTCAGGCTAATGTGTGTTCCCTAAATAACACTTTGATGTTCAAAATAATTGTGAGATCCTTCCACAGCATGAGAGAATTTGTAAAGACTTAAATATAAGGCCATTCCCTCATTTCTGATGATAATCTTTTTTTACTGGGGGGGCAGGACCATGCCTTATATTTGAGTTGGGCTTAACGAGGTAAATCCTGTAGCTTCACTTCCCACACTGCCCCCATCTGCCTTTCTTCCTCAGCAGGGCAGCCATGGAAAAGTAATACAGAATCACACGTGGGCTTTCTCAAGGTAGAGTTGGGGGACTCCAGGGAAATCCGAAAGGTTGGGTCTAGAGGACCCAGAAACAGGTGCTTCTCCCACAGGACAGGTGCCACACCAGCCAGGCTGGGAGGACGCTGACTTTCTGTCTTGTCTGTCTTTCTTCTTCTTTGAAAGATAACTGATGCAGCTGCAGTGTGGTGCCTTCAAGAGTGGCAGGAGAGTAGCTGCAATGGGGAGACTCCCAGGCAGCTGTGTGGTCATGAATCCTCCCAGATGCCACCACCACCTTCTGAAGGGGTGAGACCCACCCTCTAAGCTCTAGCACTGCTAAAGGCATTCCCAACAGCAAAGGGAGCCAGAGAAGTCTGTATGTAGGAGAGGGAGAATTTTCTGGAACATTCCGAAGAAGGGCCTAAATACCCTGGGAGCATAACTGAGCTCTCACCCATTACCTATTTCAGTGACTTAAGTGGAAAGGAACAATGAGCAATGCTCCAAGCCGTACAGGGTGCTTGTTGCGGCCATTGAGTTTTAGTTCAGAGGAGAAGGGTGAGGAAGGAGGAAAAAATGAGGATGATAATTATAACTATATATCAACACTGTGATATTGTGATTTATAGTAAGAAATAAATATTTGGTCTTTGCCCACCATTCCTGGCATAGCACTCCTAAAACCCTTGGAAATCCCTACGTAAGAGTCATAGGGGCATCTTTCCTTATAATATTTCATTCCTGAAATGGCTCCAGAGCAATAAAGGTGAAACAGGTATCTTTTTAACAAATCCCTTTCAATCACATCTGAGTCGATGATAACATGGTGACTTCTTGAAAGTCCTTAAGGACTGAGGCTGGTTGCAGGGGTGCGGGGTGGTGGTGGGAGGGTGTTGAAGGCATGATTAGAAGGTTGGAACTTTCAATCCCACCCCCTTGACCTCTGGGGAAGGGAAAGGCGCTGGAGACTGAGTTCAATCATCAATGGCCAATGATGGGGATGTGAATTAAAGATAAAAAATAATTATTAAAAAAATATTTTTTTAAGTAATAAAAAAAAAGAAAGAAGAGAGCAACCAAACCAAAAAACAAATCCACCAATGATAACAAGCACTAGAAACTATACTAAAAAAAAAAAAAAAAAGATGGGGATTTGCCTCATTCTTCTTGGGTTTTTCTCCATTCAGAAAACTGACCTTTAACCCAAGCCTCGTTTTATGACTGAGGAAACGACTCAGGGAAGTTAAGGGATAACAGCTGACAAAGGACATCCAGAAAGGGGAAGCAACAAACCCAGCTCTAGGGGTCCAGGAGCTAAATTTCATTAAGGGCTTATGTGCCTGGCACAGAGATGAACACTTTGTACTCAGTGCTTTGATCCTTACCACCAACCTATGAGGGAGCAATGCACATTATCCCCACTTTACAGCTGAGGAAACCAAGGCAGAGAAACTAACCTTCCCCAGAGTCATTTAGCAAGGATGTGGGCCAGCTGGGTTTGGAAAGTCACTACTTCACTGACAAGGTTTATTTGTACAGTCAGAACTGAGGAGATGATATATCACCTCACCCTACCTCTGTACTTCTGGGTAGGTCACAGCCCTTGTGAGCCTCAGTTTCCAAATCTACAAAATGGGCATAACACTTAGCTATCTGGGTGTGAGATCTTTTAGTTAAAGCTGCCAGGACAAAGCCTGACAAATAGCAGACACTCAGTAAAAACACTATCCCTTGCTTCTCTTTCCCTGATCTTCCCGAACCTAAGTCTTACAGGTGAGCTGTAGCAATTTATCAGCCTCCAGCTGACTTGCATATGTGAAAAACTGTAACATATGGAGAAAGAAACCCTAATTACCGACATTCGTCTTATCACACGCAGACCTAGGCCAATCTGCTTTCTCTCTGTCCATTAAGGAAAGGCTTTTTCGTATCCATTTTAAACCAACTTTAAGCTGTGATTTAGCGGAGTCAGAGGTTTTTGATTTCGTAGGGAACACCTTATACTCTGGTCCTTGTGCTAAATGGATGCAGGAAGGGCCACCATGGCAGGAGCAGTGCCCATCGGCAAACCCCCCACAGGAAAGGCCCTGCAAGCAGCCGGGCCTGACTTGGGGATCGCATCCCCACAGATGAGGCCTGAGACTTTGGCTGCAATAACCACAGGACTTGCCACTCACTCACCTACCCCAGCCCCAGCTCCTCATACCCCCTCGTAAAATGCTGCTCCAAAGCTTAAAGCTTAAAGTTGGTGTAGGGAGATGGCCAAGAGTGGCTGCGGGTTGGCCCAAGTATTCCCCCAGCTGTCTACACGTGGGGCTAAGGTTGGAGCCTGGGTTAGAATCCACCGTCTGTATCCTATTAGGCCCTTTTATGAGCTCAGAGCATGACGATCTGGTTTGCATTTGCAACACAGAGGGAAGCAATAAGGGGCAGCAGAGAGGCTTTCTAAGGGGTACCTTATGGAGGTTGGTTTCACCAGAGAGCACCTATGAGTGAGCAGGTTGACTGACTGGAGGAAGATGGGGAAAGAAGCCCTGGGCAGAGAGTCAGGGTACCAAGTTCTGGCATCATCCATACCACCTACACTACCTGTGCCCCAGAAAAAAGCACTGAACCGCTCAGCCCCAGCTTCGCCTGAAAATGAGAAACCCAATTACATACGTTCTGAGATTCCTTCTAGCTTGAAAATCCTGTTATTTCAGCTCTTTCTGAAACTCCCTTTATGAATCTTTAAGAACTCTGAAAAAAAATTAATGTAAATACCTAGCATAATAAGTTGCCTATAACTGATACCTGGTCATTGTTTACTTCATAAAAAAATGAACTGATAAAGATACAAATAAAGGGTATTTAAAAAAATCAACAATCACAGATATATTATACCCACGTTATACATGCCCTCCTATGTGTATGCTATTATCTTACTTCAAGAGTTGACAATTGTTGTGACCTCTGTATGTAGAACAGTGTACTCGACATTATAGGGAGAGGGCAGAATAATCCACACCCCTGTCCCTCACCATCTAACAGAAAAGACAGAAGAGACACAAGAATAAGATGACAACTCACGGACAAGACAAGATACGATTCAAATTCAGATGTGCTACAGTAAATGCAACTGGTGTTTTAGAGCCAGACGTGACAATCAAGATTTTGTATGAGAAAGAGACGGACACACACTATGTCAGCCAGGGTTCCCAGTAGGAAACAGAAGACACACTCAAAAGGGCTGAACTAGAGAGAGTTTTATACGGGGACTATTTACAGGGAAGCACCTAGAAACTAGCAACAGCCGGGAAACTATCACTACTACCTGTAGGTCTGAAGAGCAAGGGAGAAACAGTGTGAGCTGGAGCCATGAAAGTGAGCTGTCCATAAATGCTGGAGCCATGAAAGTGAGCTGTCCATAAGTGCTTAGAAGAAATCAGTCATTTCAGGACCTCAGCAAGGTTGAGGGGACAGCAGCGAGGAGGATAAATACCCCGACACTCTCTCCTCCTGCCTTCGTCTCCCATTGCTGAACCCAACCAGAAACAGGACAATGGAGTCCAGGTGTTGTAGTTCATAGATATAAGCCCCTTGGTATAGAGGAAGGCAGAGAATGAATGCAGGGGTTAGGGGAGGAAGGAGAACACACATACACACACGTATGCATACGTGCATAGACACTGGAGATGTATTCGGGACAAATATGTCTTTTGACTTGTCCCCAATACATCTCCAATGTAAAAAAACAAAAAAATCTAGAAAAAAATCTAGCAAAAAAGATTATTTATCTTACCAAAGGATCTCACCATAGAACTACTCTAAATTTAAACATCAAGGTCTTCTAACATATCTCAGGTATAATTTAACGTATACAAACAGAAGCTGTTTAAACTGCAAGTAACATCTACAAGACGCTCACATTGATGCGCGGTGTGTTTGTTTACTTAGGGCCTAACAAGGGAAACTGTCAAGAAGACAACCCACCAGACAAAATTGTCTAAATGTTCCTTAATCTCTTCCCTCACCCCACCCCCAATTTCCAAAGATAAAACAAACTCCAAAGTTTGCACGCGAGCACATTTTTCCGTTTATATTTTCTATCAGTTGGCAATTAAAACAAGAATCCCAGAGGTCAGCCAAAAGTCTTAAAAAACAAATGAAAGAGTCAGATATATTATCTCTGGATTCAAAAGTGCAAAACGACCTGTTATGAGAAACCACCTGGAAAACGGCACTTGGCAGGCGGCGTTTCAGAGATCCACAGTTCAAACGGTAATTCCCTGCCAACTAACGCTCAACCTTTAACAGAGACCCTCAGAGAAAGTTCTAGCAGTATGGAATACTGAAGCCTTTGTAACGCCATCTGCTTTTACGCAGGGTACCAATGATGGTAACGGGAATCTGGAGCTGGGATGAGGGTTAGGATTGCTCCTTGGGGTGGCAGAGGGTGGCAAGAGTAATGCGTGAGGGAGGGCGGAGGAAGAGGAGGGTTAAAAGATGTCTCCTGGGGCTTCCCTGGTGGCGCAGTGATTGAGAGTCTGCCTGCCGATGCAGGGGACACGGGTTTGTGCCCCGGTCCGGGACGATCCCACAGGCCGCGGAGCGGCTGGGCCCGTGAGCCATGGCCGCTGAGCCTGCGCGTCTGGAGCCTCTGCTCCGCAACGGGAGAGGCCACAGCAGTGAGAGACTCGCATACCGCAAAAAATATAAATAAATAAATAAATAAACAAACAAATAAATAAATAAATAAGTAAGTAAGTAAATAAATAAGTAAATAAAGTAAATAAATAAATTAAGTAAGTAAGTAAGTAAATAAATAAATAAATAAATAAATAAAATAAAGTTGTCTCCTGGTCACCTCCCAATTAGGGACCACATGTCTGAGATTTCTCAGGATGGTCCCAGTCTCAGATACCCTAGGCCATACTACTTACATGTCCAATCCTGGAGAAATAGTTAAACAGATTATGGTCCTTTTACTTGATGGGGAAATATGTTGCCATTAAAATTAGTAAGTCAGTAATGACTGAAAAATCCTTGAGTTTATTCACTCCCAGTAACGTTTGAATCCCTATTGCACACTACAGACGGTGTAAGGGTGTTCAGGCTGTAATGATGAATTATACAGCACGAAACATACGTGCCATATAGCACAGAATGGCCTCCAGTAACGTTTGAATCCCTATTGCACACTACAGACGGTGTAAGGGTGTTCAGGCTGTAATGATGAATTACACAGCACGAAAGATACGTGCCATATAGCACAGAATGGCCTCCAGTAACGTTTGAATCCCTATTGCACACTACAGACGGTGTAAGGGTGTTCAGGCTGTAATGATGAATTATATAGCACGAAACATACGTGCCATATAGCACAGAATGGCCTCCAGAACCAGACTGCCGACATCTGAATCTCTGTTCCGCCACTGAAAAGCTGGACGACCTTGAGCAATTTCCCTAAATACCGTGTGCCTCAAGTGATCTCCACTGTAAGACAGGGATAATAATAATAGTGGTACCTTCTACCCAGGATTGTTGTGAGGATAAGTTCATATGTGTAAACCTTGTAACAGTGCAAGTAGTAGGTGCTCAATAAATCTTAGCTATATTACAATATGAAGTGCCTGTCCTTACAGTCTTGGTTTAGATGCAGATACAAACAGGAAAATGATGGTATAATGCTAAGCGCAATCAAAGGCTTCCCTTCAGGCTGACATTATACTGGGAATGGAAGAGATCAGGAGGGCCTCCTGTTCATTAAAATAAAGACAGTGTGTCGTTGCCACTTGAGTCAGACAGGAGAAAACAGGAACGGTCAGTCTACTTTCTCCTGCATTCCACTGAGCACTTCCGGAGTTTATTTCATTGTCCAAGCTTCCCCAAGTCTGGGATGCACGAAAGACAAAGGGTGGAAGACAGAGAAAATGATACCAAGTGTCCAGACAGACCTGCCAGCCTCCACCACTGAGGGAGTGAGTGGTACGCGCTTGGCTTTTTCACAGGCTGGAGTGCATGGGGTTTCTTCATGGCCTCCTCATTTTAAGAACGGTGCTCATTTCTGGGACAGCCCCAAGACGTTCTCTCGCTGGGATCGGCTAGCAATCTCCAAAGCAAAGGAATCCTCTTTTCCCCTCAAAATGTCTCACTGGTTATTCCTTCCTTTGAAGTTGGAAGACAGAATTACTTTCATTTGCCTGGAAAATCAGTAGAGTAGAGAGGAATCCTGCTTGGAATCAGAATGAGGAATCGGGCAGCTCAGATCTTCCTTAAGGTGAGCCCATGGTCTGCCTTCACTCCTTTTGGAAAAGAGATGCCGTGTAAATCAACATCCACCTGTATCAGTTTGGCAACAAATGATACCAAACCCCGATTCAAAATAGCTTGAACAAGGAGGAAATTAATCATCTCACATGACGGGAAGTGCAGAGAAAGATGGTGCTTTTTTTTTTTTTTTTTTTTTTTTTTTTTGCGGTACGCGGGCCTCTCACTGCTGCGGCCTCTCCCGCTGCGGAGCACAGGCCCCGGACACGCAGGCCCAGCGGCCATGGCTCACGGGCCCAGTCACTCCGCGGCATGTGGGATCCTCCCGGACCGGGGCATGAACCCGCGTCCCCCGCATCGGCAAGCGGACTCTCAACCACTGCGCCACCAGGGAAGCCCAAGATGGTGCTTCTTGACGACTCTGTAGGATCTGCTCTCTCATGCATGTTGGTTCCTAAGGCTGGTGGCAAGATGCCTACAGCCGTTCTAGACAGCAGTGTACCAAGGAATCAAAGGGTTCATCTGTTTTCTTGTGTGTCTTTTTCTTAGTAATGAGCAAACCTTCTCTAGAAGCTCTATAAGGGACATTCCTTCACACCTCATTGCCCAGACTTGGATCACATACTCTTTCCTACACTTGTCTCTGGGGTGTGGAAAGGAGGTACCACAATCGGAGTGAACTAATCGCCTCAGATAACGGATGCTGCTGGGTCCATGTGACCACTGAGCCTGCAATGGGCTTCCAGCGAGGACAGAAGGAAACGAACATGAATATATTCAGAGGGGTCAGCGTGCCGCACGGTTATTCTCACAGATAGAATTCTGATAAGCCACAGCGTCAAACACATTGAGAAGTGCCTCTGCCTGATACTCCACACCTACAAGGAAGAAGAATCACTGACCTGACAGAGAAGATGCTAACATACCTGGTATAAATGCCCAAGAACCACTCTGTTCAGGGTCTGGACACTTATAACGGTTATTGTTGAGCTGACAGTGTATCGTGGCCTGTTAGCATTCTGTCCCAAGTGGGCACCTGCGGCAGAGGGGTATAAATACAGAAGAAAAAACTGAGAGCAGGAGGGAGAGTCACTCACCAGTAAATGTGATGGACTGAAATGAGAGAAAAGGAATTTTTTAAAGTATGGGGGGACGGGTTCACTAAACTCTCAAAGACAAAGAGAACAGAAGAAACAATGACCGCGACAAAATTTTTGGAAGCTGGGAAGTGGTCTAACCCACGGTAATTGACTTAACAGACAAAAGAAAGCTGAAACCTAGCACAGCAGGATGGGAAGCCTGGAAGCCGGCAGGGACTCATGCCACAGAGTTCCAGGGTCTCTGGAATTGGGGGCACCAGGCACTGAGGGGGTCAGGGGCCCGAGAGCAGTAGGGCTGGCTGGAGACTGTGCCTGAAGCTGTCAGACCCCAGGTCACCCCTCTCAGTCCTGGCTCCCAAGTGACTACCTACAATTCTGAGACCTGTTTGCTCTGTTGAATCAGAACAACTGTGGAATCCGAGACACTAAGTGTAGCTGAGGCAAGGGGTGTGCTTTAAACACAGGGAAATCAGAGAAGGTCTCCATACCAAATGCTAGACTCCCGGTCTCGGTCCGAGTCTGGCTCACAGAATGCGGCAGTCACCAATTCCCCTCCGTATGGGGATTTCTCTTCCCCTGGTCAGTTTCCTTTGAGAGGAAAGACCTTCCACCAGTAGGTGGAAATCCTCCGATGAAACCATTCAACAGGACAATTCTACAGCAGAAGTAAAGACCTTCCACCAACAGGTGGAAATCCTTCAATGAAACCATTCAACAGGACAACTCTACAGCAGAAGTACTCAGGGCCGGCCACACATGTGACTCACCTGGGGAGCTCTTGATAATCACTGCTACCTTGGCCCTAGCAAGATCCTACATCATTCAGTTACTTGGCAAATCTAAATGGAAAGTTTACTGTGTGCCAGGAATTGTTCCAGATTCTGAAACACTGTTCTAGGTGTTCTTCTTGGTAAGGTGGACCTATTCTTGGGTATCAGCCCCATCCAGATATGCAGACCTTCGTTAGCCTTTCAGTAGTCAGTTCCAGATTATCAGACATTTGAGGAAAGCCTTTAACATGTAAGAGACTTAAAAACTAAGAGGAAAATCAGAGGAAAAGAAACAGAACAGGGAGTAGAGGGAAGCTTCTAAGAAACTGCCACTGAGATCCTCAGAGAATTGAAAAGCTTTTCATCAGTGAAATGAGAACAGGAGGTTATAAAAAGAAAACTTTGGAGATTTTTAAAGAGCTCTTGGAAATTAGAAATTTGATGGCAGACATGGACCTTCAATATATGGGTTGGAAGAGAAAATGAGGAAATTTCCCAGGAAGTAGAATTTGTTTTTAAAAGAGATAGAAAATATAACAGAAAAAGTAAGAAAATTAGAGAGTCAATCTATGAGGGCCCCCTTTCAACTTAATACGTGTTCCAGGAGAGAAGGAGAAAAATCATTTTTTTAATATTCCAGAAAATGGTTTAGAACTGAAGGACATGAGTTTCCAGATTAAGAAGGTCCAATGAAAGCCAATAAATGTATGAAAAAAAGACTCACAGCAAGGTATATTATAATGAGATTTCATTACAGGGAGAAAGGACAGTACAAAGACAGGAAACTCAGAGAAGGGGAAATGATTATATTCAAAGCATAAGGAGTTAGAATGACAGACATCTCAACGGCAATACTGAACCTTGAAGAGCACTGCTTTCGGAATTCAGAAAAGGATTTCCAATGTAGAGTTCATACCCCAGTAAACTATCAGTCAAACTTGGAAGATCTCAAAAAGTTTATCTCCCGTGTACTCCCTTCTCAGGAACTTCTAGAAGATGTTTTACCAGCAAGATATCAGAAACAAAGAAAGAGGAAGATAAGGGTCTACAAAACAGGTGATGCCGCATGAGAAGGAGCAAAATGAATCCCTGGTATGACGATGAAAGGGGATTCCAGGATAACACTGTGCCTCGGGCCCCAAGAGCAGCAAATCCAGAGCAAAGGAGGCCAGAGGGCTCTGCGAGGGGGATGAACCAGGAGGACCAGGACGCACCTGCTACTCAGAAACACGGACAGAGTTGAAGCAGTTGCCTCTGGGGCACAGGAGCTGAGGTTGGTGAGAGGTGGGCCGAGTGACTGCTCTTTCTAGTTACAAGCCTTGTAGAACTATCTGGCTTTAAAATTATGTATATGTATAGCTTTGATAAGGAAAGAAGGGAAGCTCAGGCAATGAATCAGATTCCAGAATGAAAACCCAGGCAAAGATCAGGAGAACCCGCTTCTAGAAGGCGGCAAAGGTACTCGCTTTCTCTGGGAAACGGAGAAGAGTTGACGAAGGCAGCAAAGGCTGAACACCTGGCAGAGCAGGAGAGACGAGAACTTGACAGCCCGGGAAACAGGCAGGAATGGGGCCACTCTTTCCTTTCAAGGAAACAATTCTTAAGTGTGGCCTGCCTGCAGTTACGGAGATCAGTAGGAAGAGAGGATTAAAGGGAGTTGCGGGGCTTCCCTGGTGGCACAGTGGTTGAGAGTCCGCCTGCCGGTGCAGGGGACACGGGTTCGTGGCCCGGTCCGGGAAGATCCCACATGCTGCGGAGCGGCTGGGCCTGTGAGCCATGGCCGCTGGGCCTGCGCGTCCGGAGCCTGTGCTCCGCAATGGGAGAGGCCACAACAGTGAGAGGCCCGCGTACCGCAAAAAAAGAAAAAAGAAAAAAAAAAAAGAAAAAAAAGGGAGTTGCGCCAAGGGTGGTGTCAGGCAACTCACGGAAGAGAGAAGGCAAACAGATAGGCAGTTTTGGAACACCTTACTGCTCTTTAGGCCGGCTGTCTTCCTTTCCCCCTAGATTAGGAAGAGATTGACTCTATCTCCTCAGACAATTACGCCCAGCCGCGCTGGCTCGCAGAGGTCAAGGCTGAAAGCTCACGGGCAAGCCTGAGACTCTGAGTCCACGTTGGTTTCCCCATCACTTTCCCTGGTACATCCTATTTCTGTTGCTTCTGTGTGTGACACACTCTGAGGACTCTTTTCTTTCCTTTAGAACCTGACACTGGCCTGGTTTCCCAAAGCCCACCGTACTCACGGGTCCCCAGGGCAGCACCTGAGGGACAATGGGTTTGACTAGCAGTCCTGAAGGCGACTAACTGTGGGTGGGTCCTGTTAACACCTCAGTAAGAGAAGAGTGCCACGTTCGTCTACAGGTTAGTGAGGATATGACTGCCAGATGAAGTTTCGGCGGTAGGGAGATCCCCTTGTACCTTACTTTTCGGTTCATTTGCAAAGTGAATTTAGAGTTGCAGAACAGTATAGGAGTGCGAAGTCTGAAAGTACTATATTTTATGTGTATTTAAAGATACTTCCACATTATTTAGAGTTTATGCCACCCCCCCGACCATATGAAACTCAGCCTGACCTATTTTTATGAAAGGCATTTACTATTTACATACACGGAATCTGTTCTGCAGGAATTGGTTCCCAGGGTGACAGCTGTAGGTCCCTCCTCTTTACCCACCCCCCATCTCATGAGACAAGATTTGACTTATTTCACTCCTAGTGTTTACAAACTGCTTACTAGAGAATTGCGGCATGACAGAAAACGTCATTCTTTCCGCGAACAGCCTTCATCTTTAAAATCTTTGATTTGTGGATAGTACAACCAAAACATTTTGTGAATCAGGGGTGGGGGAGTTGTCCAAGTAGGCTGTTTAGTAGTTTAGGGCCAAGATCTGTCTCCAGAGGAGATTATGATCATTTGAGGGATCATAAACAGTTCCTGCTGGGAGAAGCCGCAGCTTTTCTCTACCCCAGATTCATCCCCTGCTAGTCACAGACAGAGGCGGGCGCGGGGATAAGGACAGCGTAACGGCTGCCTGGGATGCTGGACACCGCCTCTCCCTTCTTGGGCTTCAGCACCTCTTCTCTGAGGTGACTGTAAGAAGCGTGGCTCTGGAGCCCCTCCGGACTTGTGCCTGGTTCCCCCAACCCCCCAGCGCTCCCCGCCCCGCCGCTCACACACACTCTGGGCGCCTCCTTCTGTCTAGTAATTGACAAACCAGTTCCATGTCGGTTACTCCTCCCAAGGAGCACAAACCATCTCTAAACACGCAAACCCCCCAAGCCAAAAACAAGACACCCAAGTCATCTGCGAGATGAATACCGCGGGCGTTAGTTGGCTGCCGCGTTTCTCGGAGGCTGCGGCTCAATTTCCACATCTGTGGATGCAGCCTCAATCCGCACCCCAACCCGGATCGGATGGGGACGCCTGAGCTTTTTGTTTGCTAAGCCGATTCCTACCTCCAGTTGTGAAGTCACCTTCCGGGGGGCGGCGGGGGGGTGGTTCTCCTCTCGACGCCTTCGGTGGAGGCTCGGTCAGGAGCAGCTGGCCCCGGGTAATCCTCCCGGGCTGGGCTCACACGCCCCGGGGCCGAGCCTGAGTCTAATCACCTGCGGGCCGCGGGCGGGGCTGCTCAGCGCGGGCGCCCGGCCTGGGACGCGGCTCCCCGGTGCGCCCCCCGACGGTCCTTCTGGAGCATGGTTGCTGCAGGAGTCCCTACGGCTAGCCTGCGAGCGCTGCAGGTCTGTGGGAGGATCCCCTCCTCCCTCCTCCAGCCCCGGTTGGGAGATTATGAAAAGACTGTAATGGAATCCCGGCTCGGCTCGTCACTTCCCTGCTCACTTGTCAAAACTCACGGCATTCCAGAACCCCTTCCCCGGTCACTCCCCTCGGAGGGAAAAAGGAAACCGCCCCGGAGAGGTTTCAGGGAGTTTGGGGTTTCTGACGCAGACACCTTTGCTTGTATCAACTGCTGCGGTGCTTCCAGCGGTAACTGGGAGCAGGTTTGAGGAGAAGACGCCCTACCCAGCTACCCTCGCCCGGTCAGAAGTTCTCCCTCCTGCCGCCGCGAGAAGCTCCACCTCCCCGACTTCAATTCATTTCATAACCACTCCGTTTCATAATCCGCAGCTGCACGGGCTCTTACTGGGGGTGGGGTGGGGTGGCGGGGAGACCCGAACTACAATCACAAGCATCACACGCCGGGCAGGGCATCAGACGACTTTCCCGAGGGCTGCAGTCAGATTCCTTCTGCTGGAGAAACCGAATTTACCACTGTTGAATTACAAGCGCCGGTGACTGCACAACTGAAGCATTTCCTTTACACCTTCTCCCGATCCCGCGCCCCTCCCGTCTTCTGCGTGGTTCAGTCAACAAGTCATCCCCCAGAGAGGCATGAATGGGCTTGGGCCGCGCAGCCATATCTCCAGCTGCAAACTGACGAGGAAGCCCGACCCACGAGGCCGAATTGTTTACATCACACCCTCTGAGGGCTTCCTGTCTTAAATTAATGGGAATACAAAGAAGACAGGAAAAGAGTGCTTGCTTTTCTCAGAGCAGGGATGGGGGCTGGCAGAGAGGGGGGTGGGGGTTGCAGTGAGATCTGCGAAGAGGTTGCTTTTCAAAACTTCAATTGTATTTTATTCCTTTTTCCCACTTTGAACACTTGTTGAAAAGGAAAAGCATCGCTGTGCCAAACCTCAAACGATTAAGGAACTTCTGCTCAAAACACATTTTCACCTAGCTTGGAAAAGGGATCCAGGTTGGAGCTCGCAGGGGGAGCTAGAGGTATGGGGACCGCCTGTGGTTGAAGGGCACAGATCTCCCCACAGCCTGAAGCCCTGCACCACACAGGCACACACCCTCACCCCCACGCCTCGGGGTTCATGCCAGACTCTTGTCCCAGTCCTACTGTCCACCCCTATGTCTCTAAGCTATGCTTCTCTTCCTGGGCATCCAGCAGCTCTGCAATAGACAGATCTGGTAGAATTCAAAGCAATTAATTAAAAAGGAAGAGGCGAAAGAAGGCTTCCGCTCTCGGGACCATTATTGCCACTGGAAAGGGTAATTAGAATCTGGGAGGGGCCAACCCACGTCCAGGCTGGCCTGGACATCTACCCACTCTCGGAGGCAGCCCACGGAGCTCGTGGTAAATAATTATCATAATCGCCAGCCCTGAAATTACCCCCAGTTGCTTCATTCAGGTTGGCACAACAGCAAACACAGACACGGGCAGGAATGCCAGGCGGTGGCGTTCCTCCTTTGGAAGTACTAATAGGAAACAAAACCCCAGGCTACAGTATACCTCAAAGTGGTATGGCGTTGTGACCAACGGTGACAATGGAGTTTAGGGGAACAGTACACGGTGCCCAGTGAGAACAAGCTCTGCAAGCCAGTCCTCAAAATCCTGCAATTCCTGGGTCAAAGCAAGTTAAACTGATGATTTTAGAAAAAGCCAAGTGTATCAGAACTCTCTAATAGAAAGTGACTGCCTTACAAATATTATAAGGGTCCCAGTGAATGTTAGTTCCTCCCCACTTCCCCTTTTCCTCTCATTAGCATACCTTTATGTGGCATCTCGGTATCTGATAAGCTTTATGGGAATTAGGTTCAAATTGAATAATCTTCGAATAATAATTTCAGAAGTGCTCCCTTTCTTCCTTCTGATTGCTTTCTCCGCTGACAGTTTTCTTCTAACTTTTCTCTACCCCTTCCATCTGGTATGTAATTTATGATGTGCAAATCAATGCTGATTTTAAGCATAACGCAAATATTCCCCTCTTCCTCCACCACTCTGTGTCTAAGCTCCGTTTAGGGTGTGTATGTGCTGAGAATTAAAATTTGACCACATCTGTATAATATCTTAATTTCAGGAAAGCTTTTGAATGCATATGACATTCTCATTAGCAGGCCAGAAAGATATGATCTGGTCTGTCTTTTCCCTCACTGGGTTTCACTGGAGACTGGAAAAGAGATCAGTGGCTCAGTAAACAAGGGTGCTTAAAATGTGGACTCCAACTTTATCCTAGGTCTGGTTTAAATAATACTTAAAACTGCTATATGCACACCCAGAGCCTACAAGTAATATTAATTTGAATGGGAATTGCCAATATGCTAAGAGAATCCAAATTGGCTTCAACAGATGAAGGAAATGTTTCATGAAAAACAGTTTCAAGTTCAGCATGATGGCTGATTACAAAAGTAGTATCCTGAGGGGTGATGATCAAAATGGCAGGCATAGACGGGGCTTAATATCTAGATTGGAGAATAACTGACAAGGATGTGAGGATCACAGATGATGGTGCATTTAATAGGAATCTGTGTTGTACTGATAAGAAATAGGCAACACGGCAGTGCGGTGAATTCAGTTGGTGGGAGTCTGACATGAAAGGAAAAGTGTCTCTCCCCATTTCTCTCTCCCCCATAATAAAGAATTTGGCAGCGGATAGACTCTTAATAGGGTGGTGGGTCCAGTCTGAGGCCCCTTATTTTAAGGGCAACGTGGAGACACTGGAAAGGTTCCAGAGGAAAACCAAAATGATTAAAGAGACAGAAAATAGAACCTATGAGGGAAGGTTAAAGGATTTGGAGTTGTTTAGTCTAGAGTGAAAAACTGCCTAAAGGCAAACTTAACAGTCTTCTCCTCCCACTTGAAAGGTTATTATAAAGAGGACACAGACCAGCTGTTCTTCATCTCTACAGAAGACAGAAGAGGTAAGAGACTCAAAGTGCAACACTAAAATTTGGGTCAGACACAAAGAAGACGTGCTTGATGCTAATGGTCACTGACTTGACATTGACATCACTGTGCAATCTTCACCTCTCAGACTCCATCCCAGTGATAGTCTTGTGTGTTTAGGCAGAAGCCAGGCTGGAGAACTCCTTTCCTTCCCTTCTAGGGCTGCAGTAGTCCTCATTACTCCATTGAATGGGGGGGGTGGTGCAATGGTCCTAAGCATACATGTTCCCTAATTCAGAAACACAGTGCCAAAAGAATATCATTCTCTCTTAAAAGATATGCCCACATCTCATCGGACCTTTGTTTATTGGGTGGGTATCTCTAAAAATATGCCCAGCTTCAGACATTGATAAGCATATTTTATAGATTCACTCCTCTATATTGTTTCTATATACAGGCAGCATTACCTTTTTTTTTTTTTTTTTGCAGTGCCACATGTGGGATCTTAGTTCCCCGACCAGGGATTGAACCCACGGCCCCTGCATTGGAAGCACAGAGTCTTAACCACTGGACGGCCAGGGAAGTCCCAGGACAGCGTTATGTTTTGTTTAGTGAGCACACAAATATTAGTTGATGATGATAATGATAATAATAGCTATGAATTATTAAACTCTTCCTATAATTATGTTGGGCACTGTGCTAGCTACTTTATGTAGATTGTCTATCTCATTTATTTTTTGTAGTAGCCCTGTGAAGTGGATATAATTATTAGCCTTATTCTAACACAAGGAAACTGAGTCACAATGAGGTTAAGTAACACAGCTAGTAAATGTTGGAGTCCCAATTCAAACCCATTTAGTCTGAATCAAAAGGGTGTGCTTAACTGTTACACCACTGCCTCTCATTCATTATTTTTAGCTCTTGAGAGGGAGGAAACATTGCAAAAAGAAGTATTTATTCTTGTTGGCCCAAACTGATTAAAAACCAAGTCTTCTACAGGTTTACACTGCCTGGGAAGCACAGTTGCATAGCAGAGGAAGGAAGGACTGACTTTGCCTTTTGATCGGAAGTATGCCTTGCTATCTCCCACAAAGGTAAAAATCGAATCAAAGTACATCTCTATTTTATTAATTAGAAACACTTAGCTATTCATCTATACTCTAACTTTGCTTATAGTTAAGTGTTCCATGACTGTTGAATGAATGAATACAAATGTAGTATGACTTTGATGCTTTAAGGCAAACTGAGCTGAATTGAGTTTTTCCAGCATGCTGGTGATTAAGGCTCTGGTGGGTCATTTCTATGGGCCTCTTATCAGATGTTCCCTAAGAGTTTTAAAATCCAACTGTTTCCTTTAATTCAGCATCCATGAGAAAGGCATATGTATGGGTCGCATTTTCCCAGCGTCAACTACTTTTAGATCAAGAAAAGATTTTTAGTGGGGTTTATTGAGTGCTGTTGTATATCAACAATAGATGATTCATAAGTGAAACAGACATCAAAATGATTTTTAGAAAGACAAACGAACCACACACAAACAAAAAATTAAAAGCCGATCCAAATTACGCCAAAGGACAGATATTTTCCCATTAGGACAATTTATCCTGAGTCTATAATCAGAGAGGGGCATAATTACCCAAGTGTTTGCTAACAGATCTAAACCTTATGTAGCTATAAAAATCTGGAGAGAGGAAGAAGGAGGAAATTCCCAGAAGAAGATCCCCAACCACATCCAGGGCCATCAGATCTCCATAAATACAAAGCCCAGCAGTGGTACCAAGGGGAGCATGAGAAGAAACCTCAGGACTTTAACACAAGCCACAGAAATAACTTTGAATTGTCTTAAAACTAAACAGTGACAATTCTATCCAATAAACTTTCAGCCGACACATGGGCAGAGGGGTGACTTACTGGCATTCCAGATGTAGTTAATAGAAACATGATGCCCAGAATAAAAAAGGTATTCAGTAAATGTTGATTGAATGGATGGATGAGTGAATGAATGTCTGAACAGATGTCCAAGCTGCCTCTTCCCCTCTTTGAATCTCTGTTGCAAAGATGTCTTCGATGCTTCAAACCCAAAGCGCCCACAGAGGTGTTGAACCATTTGAACTGGTACTCTAGGAGAAGGTCTAGAGCCAGAGACTGGTTTCCGACCCAAAGATACCAATTTATGATCTTGCCATGAACACAGGAAGGGGGACTGCAATACCTGTGGAGCATCTTTGCAGGCCTTGATTCAAAAGCTCCCATTATTTACAGTATTTGAAGTCCGACACTTGAAGTTCAACAGAATCAAGTACTAACTTGCTAGCATCTACTGAGCACTTACTGGATGCAGGATCTTGTTCTAAGCCCTTTATGTATTAACTCATTAAATCCTTATTACAATCTTAAGACTACGTACTATTATTTACAACCCATCCTACAGGCAACAAAACTGGGCCAGAAGATTACCTAAATTAGCTCATGGTCACACAACTAGTAGGCAGAGGAACTGGAACTCAAAAAGATTGCATCTGGAACCAGCTCTTCCTCTTACCTGCTGTCCAATGCTACCCTTCCAAATCTCACCTCCTGTCACTGCTCAACACAAAATCACTATCCAAGTCAAAGTGTTTACCCACAGATATTCAAAAAGCATTCTAACCTCTACAGGATGTGACCCGTGACTCCCCTAGTGCACCTCTCTCCTGCGTGCTCTCATCACTTATTCTGCAATGAATGCAACTGTAACTTATTTGATTCATATCACATCTCTCCAGCTGGGTGTTAGGTTCCTTGGAGTTAGGACTATGTGTTGCATGGCAGTCTGGAGATATAGTACAATAAGGAAGACCTAGATTTAAAGTCCAAATCCTGTAATTATTACGCATGGAACTCTGGGTAAGTCATTTAACACTTCCTATTCTCGTATTCAAGCTGTATTCCTTACAGGCTTGCTGAAAAGGGGAGATTAAATGAGAAAATGAAGCAAATAGTATAGGTTGATGCCTGACGTTGTAAGCCAGGGATTTTCAACCAGCAGCTATTTTGACCCCCAAGAAACATTTGGCAATGTCTGGAGATATTCTGGATAGTCACAGCTGTGGGGAGGGGTGCTACCGGCATCTAGTGGGTAGAGCCCAGCAATGCTGCTCAACATCCTACAAAGCACGGGGCATGCTCCCACAACAAAGGATTATCCATCCAAAATGTCAGTAGCAAGAGTACTGAGGTCGAGACACCCCACTGCGGGCTATTAAAAATTTATCAACAATAAAAGTTGCCATTCTCTCTCCTTTCCTTATTTTTCACGGTACTGTGTTTCTGGGAGGTGTTCTGTAAATCTTTGTTGGGTAAACCTTTGGACAAATGGGTAAGTGAATGTATGAGTTTCTAAGATACTTTGCTAGTAAACACTTGAGAGTGTGGTCTAGTCATGGCAGGGGTTCAAGTGGGAGTTAATTAACCTAGAACCAGAACCTTCAAATATCCATGCACAATGAAAGGAACCTGAAAATCTGAAAAAAACCCAATATAATACTGGGGGCCTGAGCCCAGTGAAAGTGATGTCAATGTTGGTCCTAGGAAAGCTGAAGAACTTAGACAAAGGCCAGCTCCTCCTCACTGGTGGCTTCCCAGGTGACTTGGCTATCAGCCTACAAATGCTCCCTCATCTGATTCTATCTTCTACCCCAAAGATATGGTGAAACAGCCAGAAGGCCATGGAAGAATTTATTCAACTCTCTACCCTAGTCCATTACCCACCCACCCCTGCAGCAACCACACACAACCTGGGGCCCAATCAAGTGAACTCTCATCTAGAACATGGATTAAAAAACACAGTGGAAGCAAAAAGGGCATGTAAGTGATTACCTGAGGTCTTCAACAGGTTCAGTAAGATCGGTTGCAAGAACTGGAAGCCCAAGAATAAAAGCCTACACTCCTGGATATAGCATAAATAACATTAACACAAACCAGAAAAGCCAAAGATCCCTTCCATCTCCCATTCTCCAGATTTGGTGGCAACACCTGCTTCTTAAGTTCTTAAGAAGAATTTAAGAACTCTCCGTCTTTTACAGTCAGAATCCATGAATGATTTTAGTGTGGTTGGATATGAGAAAATCTAAAACTTAATTTGAGTTTCTAGGCATCTTGAAGCATATCTGGGATATGAACTAAATACCTGAACTAAATTACCCGCCCAGAACTGTAAGAAAGATCTTGCCTTGGGCGCCTAACACATCTAAGCTGGGATTGGCCTCCACACTCTAACCACCTTCCGGAATCACCTCTAATCAATTCCTATTCGCCTCTCTGGGCTCAGCTCAGACATCACCTCTGGGGATCCCACCCTGACCCTCCCCTGGAATATATTTGAGGCCCTCCTTACAGCTTCAATAGCATCCCCACTGCCCATTCACTTGTCTGATTACCCTTAGAGACTGCGGCCTTGTTTACTATTTTATTCCAAGGGCCTAGCACTGGGCCCAGTAAATAGTTGTTGAATGAATGAATATAAAACATTCATTCCTGGGACTTCCCAGGCAGTCCAGTAGTTAAAATTCCGTGCTCCCACTGCAGGGGGCGTGGGTTCAATCTCTGGTCAGGGAACTAAGAACCTGCATGCCGTGCGGGGCGGCCAAAAACAAAAACAAAACCAAAAAACATTCATTCCTGAAACTACTTATTGAGTGCCTACTGTGAGTCAGGTATTGGTTTAGGCACTGGGAAAACAACTATTACTATCTTAGTATTAACAACAACAACAGTAAAAACTATTGTAGCTAATGTTTATTGGGCATTTACTGTATACCAGGGATCATGCCAAGCTCTCCTCTGTATTGTCTTTTAATCCTCCCCCCCATACGCACATGGCAGATACTATTATTATTCCCACCGTACAAATGAAAAAAGATGCCAAGCCACTCTTATGGACCTTAATGGGAAAGAATCTCTGACATTTAAGTTCCTTCAGGTCTACTTACATGGGCTTAACTCACATCAACGAAGAAAAGGTTACCTGTAATTCACTCATGAGCTTTGCTCATGTCTGTCCCTTGCCTGGAAAGTCCCTATCCTTTCTTCATATTGTCTGAGATTTGTTTTAAAATGTTTTGATATAGGCTATCAAGCGATGACAACTGTAATCTACACTCCAGAGGCTGTGAGCTGGCATCTGAAGGACACTTATCGAAGTCCATCCAGCAGCAGACATCTGAACCGTCACTACCTAAATCAAGGTTCTGCAGTTACTGAAATGAAGGTTAGAAATACTGTTTTTCCTCCGTGGAATAAGAAATGTTTAAGATAAGTTGGTTAGAACGGTTCGTACAGCCACCTCTGTCGCTGCCTGCTGAGCTGTAAGAGTCCGTGGTGTGGTGCTTCGGCGGAGGGACTCCATATGTCTGGGGTCCTCCCAGTTAACGGAGGATTGTGTCACTGGGCCTGATGATAAAATCAGGCGATTCTGCCCACAGAGGACTACTGCATGCCCTTCAGAGTGAACCTGCTGGGAAGGGGCCCAATGGAGCGCCTACAAGAACAGCAGGGGAGATGTACCAAATTTACCCAAGCAGGGGGAAGGACTATTTCTGTGCCTGCTTGCTAACACCTGCTCTAAGTATGGCAGGAGTCAAGGACTTGCTTTCATGGTAACCTACCACCTGGCCCTGAGGCTGTAGCGTTCTCAACCTGTCCTGATAATAGGAGGCTGCTGATGTTTAACAAAAGAACCCGACAGCTCTGAGCGGCCAACTGGCTCGGGCAACACCCTCTTCCCTACCCTGGTCTCTTGGAGAACATTCGACACTAAGCTCAAAATCCCCCGCTGCTGCAAAGGCCGTCTTGATGACTCATCTCCCCTCCAGAGAGCTCTGAGGAGCCCTCTAGTTGCCTGCACACAGAGGAGATCCTTTTGATAGACTCCAATCACCTAAGAGAACCTGGACGAGTCTCTTCCAACACCCTGAAAAAGTCTAATTTAGCAAATGAGTTTACTTTAGGGTATGAATTATCGAGCCAAGGGCCACACTAGGTGCTGAGAAAACACTGACGAGCGGCACTGACCGTGGGTCCAGTGAGCTTAGAGATGGTGGCAGGACAAATATAGCAACAGGCGTTAGTTCCAATGCAGTGTGGGCTAACTGCTAAGTTCAGGGGCTATGAGAAGTCCATCAGGGACACCTAATTAGACCTGGAAGGTCAGGGAAGGCTTCCAGAAGACGTGACTGGAAGCTGAGCCATGGGGATGAGCAGGCATTAGCACGATGAAGAAAAGACTCCAGGAAGAGGAACTGCCAAGTGCAAAGGTCCAGAGCACAGACACGGGCGCCGTGCTCTGAGTTCACAAAGGTTCAGCCTGGCTGCACGCGGGGTCGGCTGGAGGTGGAGTGAGGAGAGTGGAAAACTGGACAGGGGCTGGAGAAGCAGGGCTTTGTGAGGAAGTGGTTTGGGCTTCATTCTCGAAGGGCTTTTGGCAGGGCAATGCATGAACGGATTTCCATGTCACAACGATCATGCTGGCTCCGGGGAGGCCAGTTGGATGGAGGCATGGACAGGGCTGAGGAAGCTGTTGTATGCATCCAGGCAAGACAAGAGGGCGCCGGGCCTAGGGGAGTCTCTGTGGGCCCGTACTTTCCCTATATCCCTGATAAAGCTCCAGCATGGTTCCGTCTACAGCTCTCTGCCTCTGCTAGACTGTCAGTCCTTTGAGTGCCGAAACTGGAATTTACTCATCTCTGGAGCCTTAGTGCTCCCAGGGGATGAAACTCTCAGTAAGGGGTTGGTGGTGCCTTTTGAAAGACAGAATTCCTTAATTACAAAAATGATTTCCTTTTGCTGGGTTCCTCACCGCCAGACCCCCGCCGCCACCCCGCCTCGCTGCCTGTAAAAATCTCCTCAGCAACTACTGTACCTCTTTTACATTTGGTCACTCCAAGGTGTAGGGTGACCCCCACTTCACTTCATTTTGATTTTTAGTCTTCACAGCCTCCTGAACATCTTATACTGTCCTTTTCTCTCACTACAGCCTAGCTCATTCCCCCATTCCATACAGTCAAGACTTCACACAGGTCGGCTTTAAGTGCCCCTCCCCAGCATCTTGAAACTCCCCCAGGGATGACCTCACTTATGTGAAGCAGTGACTCCCTCCCATCTGATTTCCTAAATCCATGTCATAATTTACGTATAAAAACAAAACAGTCCCACCATCTGCAAGAGGCATTCATGAACTCCGGCTAACCTGGCAGAGAATCCCACCCAGCCTTAATCCCGTGAAATGTATTCCTGTCAACTGCCCATGATTCGATGTTTTCCCTTCAAGGACATAATAGCACGTCCTTGTCTCTACCTCCCTTGCCTGTACCATCAAGCTCCCACTCCGTGCTCCCCTTGCCTTGTTCCCTGGACCAGCCCAAATTCCCTGGACTCGTTGCAGCCCACAGGGGTCTTCTACTTTGACCTACCCCTGAGAACTGGGGCTGGGCCAGGACGAACTCAGAAACAGAAAACCCACTGTAGCCACTACCCACCTCCAGGCTTGGCCCAAACCTCAGCCTTGCCAGCTGGCTTCCAATAGTGAGCACCGAGTTACCCCGAAGGGCTTCTATAGACTCTGTAGTAGAGTTAAAAGGGGGCAGTATCCTAGAGATTATTCCTTTCCCCAGGGGTCTTCATCTCTTTGGGGCTGGTGCTCTTCCTTCCACAGGTTTGTACTAAAGTTGACAGATACAATATAGGAGACCCACTAACATTAAAATTTTAGGTGAAAAATGAATACTTTTTTAGTATTTAGTCCCAAATATTGTATGGAATTTTTTATTTGCTAAGTTTGACAACCTTAGTTTGTACTTGCTACTCAGTTTTTATAAAAATCCTATCTACACTTAATAGGCAAATAACTATGCAGAAAACAAAACACATATACACTGTTAAAACTTGGGACCCTTGAAAATATCCTTTGCGTTCTCTGTTTCTCTCTCTGACGGACGTCTTCTTACAAGGATAGGTTTGCAATCATCTTTAGAGCTCCCTTGAAGTCCCTTGCCTCCGTCCAACCTTGCTGGCTTGGTTTATAATTCTCTTCCCCTGATCACTCTTTGCATCATTAAGTTCAGCCACTTTGACCTTTCGTCCATTCCCAAGCAATTACCATTCAATCGAGGGCTTCACTTTGACTTGTTCTGTCTTATGATGACATATCAAAACCACTGAATGGTTAGTGTTGCCCTGTGCTCTCCAACTCTGGGAAGTCCTTCCAGAAAAGCAACTCCAGGATCCCGACCCTAGTTCTGATCTGGTCCACCATTGCTCTCCAGTAGCTGGAGAAGGTCCTAGTTGGGAAAATCAAGGGACCAGATAAAGCCCTGAACAATTTTCTCACAAATGAAAAAAAATGGATTCCTCCCAGAGTCCCAGGGGACATCTTAATCATGTTGTTTACAAAAGCCATACTCTTTACAAATGGCGCCACAGAAAGGGCACATTTAACATTATGCCAGGAGTGGAGAGTTTAACCCATTTATAAATGTATGTCTGGGGGAAAGGACAGGAAGGGGAGCTATAACTCTGCAGTTACTTTCCAATTTTCACAGAGAGTAATTGGGATTGAGGGAGACTGTGGATAAAACTCAGAGAGGGAACCAGAGTAGCAGTCAAGATCTGATGAGATATGGATGCTCCCTGGGTAGGCTGGTTAGGAAGGAATGATACTAGTGAGATCAGGAAAGAGTCCTTAATGTAACAAGGGGGAAATACACTTTGAATTACCAGGAGAACATCATTGAGGACAGCCATGGTGGTAGAGAGGCAGATAATGTCATTGCTATTTACAACTTCCATCATATTATTAGAATTATCATCACTTTCCTCTATCACCTCATCCCCACGAGAAAGGTAAGATAGATAATTATTACACCCTCTCCAAAGGAAAAGAATGCAATGAGAAGGATGTAGGAACTTCCAGGGACCCAGGTTTCCTGATTTCTGGTCCAGGTGCCTTCCTTGCCTAGCAGATAGCTGTTGCTCTATTAGGAACCAGCTGGACCCTGGCCAGGAAGTTGCTTTCAGACTCATCCCAGCACTTCTGGAAGGATGTGCTTGGGATTTCGGACTGGGCTGTGTCAGGGTGAGCAGCCCAGGAAGAAAAAGAGGCCTGGGTTTGGATCCTGCCTCTTCTTTGCCAGCCTGAATCCTCTCATCTATATTTAAGGATAATGACGGTTATGGCGAAGAGGTGTTGTGAGCTGTCACCGTGCTGACACGCGTGGAGTGCTGGCACAGAGCTGCAGTATGTGTACGCATTATTATTAACAGTGACTCTGAAAGGAATCTAACCTGTGTTCACATCTATGCAAATCCTCACTAAGGTAGAGGTGAAATTGATGAGAACTGGGTAGTTTCTCAGAGCTACCAACAGGCTGCTTGAGTTACATGTTTTCTGAAGTGACAAGAGAAAGTTACAAGCTAACAATGGCTCCCATCTGTTGACTGCTCACTGTGTCAGACACTGTGATAAGCCTTTACGTGCATACCTTCATTCACTCTCCCATCACCTTAGGGGTCAGGAATTGTTCTTTACTACAGTTTACGGTTAGGGAAACCCTGGTTTAGTGGGGTTAAGAAACTGCCCATCGTTACACATTTCGTAAGTGATAGGATTCAGATTAAGTTTATGCTCTTAAACAGACACATGTAGCCCAACCAGACAAACCATTCTTGTAGTGGGGTGTGTGCGCGTGTGTGTGTGCGTGTGCGCGCACGTGCGTGCGTGCGCACGCTCATGCATTCAGAAGAAAATACATCAAATACTAACAGTGGTTACCTCTGGGTAGTGGGATTACAGGTGGTCACTTTCTTCTTTTTGTCTTACTGAATTGAGTATGCACTGCCCTTATCATTTTAAATATTTTTCATTTTGATAACAAATGCGAACTTTGTAAATCAAAACAAGCCTTCAAAAATATAATGAACATGACTACACCTTGGACACATATTGGGGGAGGAAAGATATAAATAGTCATGGCATTTTCAAAGTCCAATGTAATAATTAAACTTTCAAGTTTTTCTTTCAGTCAAAGAAAGCTTCAGAATAAAATGAGCTTCTTGAAAATGAAAATTATATTCCTCCCTGCCACCTAAAAGCTCAGGTTCCATCAGCCCTGGCTTTTAGGCAGAAGATCTGAGTTCTAAATCTTAAATCTGCTCATGATTTGATCATCAACGTTAATCCAAAGATTTTTCAATTATTCACTCTAGAACACCACCACCAAGTTCTTAAAATCTGTTTTGTTTTATGACATTTTCTCTCTGCATGACTATTTATAACTTCTGAGCAAACCCCTTTTCTCCTCCGGTCATTACTAAGGATAAAATGATGAAAGATCCCCAAAGCAAACATTCGTCTTTCTGTTTGCTCTGAACTCTTAAGTCTTCTTCCAGAGAATTGTGATGATAAATTAAGATTCTGTACACCCTGGAAACAGAGCTAGTCCACAAAGATGACCTCAGTGGGGGAGTAAAGGAATTGAAAGCAAATCGAAGGAACTCAAACATGATGACCTTTTCCTGTTTTTCTGCTGTTGGCAACAGTGCAGGAGGAGACATGAGAGAGGCCCCTGTCCTCCAGAGCTGGGGCCCAGTCCTGGTGAGAGCTCCTGGGGGGCAAGGGGTCCCCCAGGTCATGTGATCATGTGACCCAGAGGGAGTCATTTCACCTAGTGGGCTTATACCTTCTCATTTGCAAAATGAGTATCTCATACCAGTGTAGCATCAAGAATGCACAACAAAGACATAGTGAGCCTGGATTTGGGGGGAGGAGTTCAGGCATGTGAATTCTGTTTGAAAATTCAGTATAGATTCTTATACAGTATTTATTATTCTTATTATATAGATTCTTATTTGGGGGAATTAACTAAAATATACCTTTCCTCGTCTTTCAAAAGTGAATTAACATATATTATTTTAATAATCCTGGATAGACTGGACACCTTCTTCTAAATGGAATTCCTAGAGGTGATCATAAAAGCCTTTGCCTACACTTCCACTTTTGTCATTAGTGCACTATCGTGGTGGGAGAGAGAAAGGAGGATTTAGATTGAGTTGTGGAAATTTGCAAAAATCATGTTGTTTGGTTTTGCAAAAACAATAAAATTACTACTTGTTTATAGAGAAAAGACTGCAACAAGCTTCCATAAACACCACCAGCATGCTATTTTTTGTAAGGATACATTTCAATGTATTCGAAAACATATAAGTCAGACTGGTAAATTTGGAACATCAATATAGAACGCCTTTTCGCAAACATAGCAAATTAAAAAGCACTTAACATGTAATACTTCTATCTATTTTCAGGTGGACAATTATGGAAATTCCAAATCCGGATCCACCGGGGTTTAAGACTACGTTCTCAATCACTGATGCTTCTGCCAGAAATAATGGGACTGATTCAGGATACACAGAATCGAGACTTTCGTTTTAAGAAGGAATATTTATCTTATTCAACGTTTATTGAGCTTTCATTATATATTAGGCGCTGCCTACCCAACCCCAGACTGTGAACCTCTAGTTTTCCTAGTGCTATTGATGAAATGTTAAGTATCAGCTTTAAAAATCACTGAAGGAGGGTTTCCCTGGTGGCGCAGTGGTTGAGAGTCCGCCTGCCGATGCAGGGGACACGAGTTCGTGCCCCGGTCCGGGAAGATCCCACATGTCGCAGAGCGGCTGGGCCCGTGAGCCATGGCCACTGAGCCTGCGCGTCCAGAGCCTGCGCATCCAGAGCCTGTGCTCCGCAACGGGAGAGGCCACAACAGTGAGAGCCCCGCGACCCGCAAAAAAAAAAAAAAAAAAAATCACTGAAGGAGAAGATGAGCTATCTGTAACTGTTCCTAAATGAACTTTACCACTTAGTCAGTAAGGCAAGATCCTTATGCTAAAAGATAAACTTGTCAAAACATTAAATAGAGCAGCACAGAGAAGAAAGGAATAGAAGATACTTGAGGGATAAGAACTTGCAGTGGTCTCCTGCTGTAATAATTGCATCAGTGATACCCACACATCAGTGACCACCATTCTGCTCCATTATCTTTGAATTGTGTATACTGGACAGACTCCAGCACAGACATGATTTGAATTGTTTTGCTCTCAATCATAACACACAGAGCATTCTTTCTTTGTTTCAAAAGCAACTGAGAGTTGAGTCCACCTGACTGGGCTATCAAAGTCATGAAATACCAGCAGATATATCTATAGAGCAAATATTCCTAGACAGCTCAGGGTTTTTTTCTTTTTGATCACTCCTTACTTAAGACAACGAATAACAGAAAAAAATAAACCTCATAAAGATATATTTCCCAGTCACTGAACTCTGATTTTTCTCCACAAGCTGAGGTCACCCATCAGTTTTTAGGCTTGAAATGTCAAAATGAAAAAATCACCAGGAATGAGCACTGCAAAACATTCTGGGGAGCAGACACACAGATGTCACCACCAAGCCACAGCTTACAGTCATTTCTCTACCTTCTATTTCTGTGGCAGAGTCAAAAGAATTTTAAAGGGTGTCCATAAATTCAAGAGACTTGTGGGATCTTCCCGGACCGGGGCACGAACCCACGTCCCCTGCATCGGCAGGCAGACTCCCAAACCACTGCGCCACCAGGGAAGCCCCCAAGAAACTTTTTGTTCTTCATCTTTAAACTGATGTCTTGTTGTCATGAAATCAGCCATGTTAAACTCCAGGAAACTCCTTTAAGCCTAAGCTTTGTTGAAAGAGGTATATTAGTTAAAAATAGAGGGTATAAGCATGACCTAGTCCACATCTTTAGACTTTGGCCACCAGTGGCTATAGCAACAGAGGAGGGGGAACAGTTGCTCTAACTGGTCACATGCTTCTCCAGACCTGGAGACCCTAGAAGAGGACTCAAGGGATAGAAGGAGCTTTTTTCAGGTGTTTCCTCTTCCTGGAAACAAAATCTGGCTTAGCTTCTGGTGCTTTTTGTTCCTGAAGTTACTCTGTATTAAATGGAATTCATCATCCAGGCAAATGTCCTATAAATGTCCAGCAGGGCATCAAATTCTGCATCAGAGGCAGGAGAGGCGGACGCTCCATAAACCTCTCCTCCCTGAGGCGCCCCTCATCTCTAGGCAGGGCTGCAGCCAGCCAGCTAACCTGGCCTCCCCCTGCCCCAGGGTGCTCCACAAGTATCAGGCACACGGGCCCAGGGGAGGCCTCATGACATCGCCGCCATGGCCACAGCGCCCACTAGGTGAGTCTGTGTGGGTTCTAGCCTCATGGCCCTTCTACCAGCTACCACATCAGCTCTTCCTGGCTGCCATCTATTTGGAGGTTTGGTAAGCTTCTCAGGTGATGTTGGTTAAGGAACAACAACATTCTAGGTCAATGCTGCCCTTAAGGTCCAAGTTGAGGTATTCACCAGATTGTCTCAGTGCACACCACACTGACACCCTTCAAGAGAAAAGAAAGAAAGCCCTGTCCCTGCAGTCTTCACACGGGACTCTAGAGGGCCCAGGAAATTAGAATGCACCCACATTTCTCTGTCCACCTTTGTTTCTAGCGGCCACTTTCAAGTTATTGTCAACAAGTGTCTTAACCTTTGAATGAGTTTTGGGAGGAAGCCAAGTACAGTTGACCCTTGAACAACACAGGTTTGAACCATGAGGGTCCACTTATACATGGATTTTTTTCGATAGTAAATACTCCAGTACTTCATGATCCCTGGTTGGCTGAATCCATGGGATGCAGAACTGTGGAGACAGAGGAACAGCACATACAGAGGGCACTGTAAGTTATATTCGGATTTCCCACTGTACAGAGGGTTGGCATCCCTAAGCCTTGTGTAGTTTAAGTGTCAACTGTATTCACGGTAGTTTGTTTATCCATTCATCCATCAACAGACATTTGGGCCGTTTCCACCTTTTGGCTGTTATAGATAATGCTGCTACAAACATTGATGTGCAAATATCTGTTTAAGTCCTGCTTTCAATTCTTTGGGGTATGTATCTAGAAATGGAATTGCCAGTTCATGTGGCAATTCTACATTTACGTTTCTTGAGGAACCATCATACTGCTTTGCAATTTTTATTTTACTCACCACTCACAGTAAAGAGTTGGAGAGAAGATACAAAACAGTATAAGTATGTATTGGTTTGGACTCTAGAAATTTTGGCCTCTGTTCTCTCTTTTTTAAATTAATTAATTAATTAATTAATTTTTGGTTGCATTGGGTCTTTGTTGCTGCGCATGGGCTTTCTTTAGTTGTGGCAAGCGGGGGCTACTCTTTGTTGCGGTGCACGGGCTTCTCATTGTGGTGGCTTCTCTTGTTGCAGAGCTTGGGATCTAGGCACGCGGGCTTAGTTGCTCTGTGGCATGTGGGATCTTCCCTGACCAGGGCTCGAACCCATGTCCCCTGCATTGGCAGGAGGATTCTTAAGCACTGCACCACCAGGGAAGCCCCCCTCTGTTCCCTTTTAAAGCACTCTTGTCTTCTACTATGATGAAAAGCATTGTATTTAATAATTTTTATTAGTTATTTCAAGTCCTTTATCTTTGTCCAACTTTTTCACTCAGTTTACAAGTTTTCCCATGCTTGGTTATTCTTTGTACCATTAAGCTCAACCACCTTGACCCTTTTCACTTCCCAAGCAATTACTCTCAAACATCAAATCATTGTGACTTACTGCATCTTCTTTCATCCTCCATCAGAACATCTCCTTTTCTACTAGCTAATGATCCATGATGAGGAAAAACACCTAAAGGGAGCTGGGTCCCCACGTGTCATAAATTGCTCCAAGGAGGGCTTTAATCCCCCTCACTCTCCACTGGGGGAGTTCCTCAACTGGAGCAACTTTGGAATGTAAACGCTGAGTCTGAGAGGTGCCACAATGGCTCTGAATTAGCTGGAGAAGGCTTCGTCAGGAAAAGCTAAAAAAAAAAAAAAAAAAAAAAACTGCGTAGAAGGATAAATCTCTCGAAGGCCTCTGAGAAACTGCTTCTCTATCTGTACAAATCAGAAATTTTGGACATTGTGCAAAAGTCCCAGGAAAACCCATTTAACTTTATCCTGAAGTGATTCCAGCTTTCTACATTTATGTGGATGATCCAGTGTGTCCATAAGTCTTGGAAAACGGGACAGAGGAGAACTACAGCCAATACTCCAGGGCCTGGTTAGTGATGGGAGGGTGGTTGTGATGGGAGAAGAATTTGGGGAGGCAGGAGGAGCTTGACAAAGACAAGTGGGTGTCCTACGTAGGCTAATTAATTTTTAAAAATTGAAAAATTAAGTTTAACAAGTAAAATAAAGATGCCATTAGATTAAATGTGTTAAGGGAGTGGTTTGGCGGGAATGAACAATTAGAGTCAAACAGAGTTGGAAAAAACCATTATGATGCCGGACAGGAAAGTTATCCTGTGGTGATTAATACCATTTTACTTTGGTTAAGGGGTGGGGATGGTGTTAACAACTGGTAAGCGGTATGAGGGAGGGCTCTGTGGTGCTAGTGAAGTTCTCTGTTGCTTGAGTGAGTGATGGCTAATATAAACATTCACCAGCTGAGGGCTTCCCTGGTGGCGCAGTGGTTGAGAATCCACCTACCAATGCAGGCGACCCGGGCTCGAGCTCTGGTCCGGGAAGTTCCCACCTGCTGGGGAGCAACGAAGCCCATGCGCCACAAATACTGAGCCTGTGCTCTAGAGCCCGTGAGCCACAACGACTGAGCCCGTGTGCCGCAACTACTGAAGCCCGTGCGCCTAGAGCCCGTGCTCCGCAACAAGAGAAGCCACCGCAATGAGAAGCCCGCACACTGCAACGAAGAGTCGCCCCTGCTCTCCACAACTAGAGAAAGTCCACACGCAGCAACGAAGACCCAATACAGCCAAAAATAAAAATTAAAAAAAAAAAATTCACTAGCTGAATACTCATGATTTGGGCCTTTTTCTTTAATGTACATTATACTTAAAATTTTTTTGGAGAAAGCATTTCTGGAATGATAGAATAAGGACCTCCATAAATCCATTTCTCCATAAAGACAACAAGAACACTGAACAAAAATTATCAAAAGCAACTTTTTCAGGACTCTGGAAATTAACTAAAGGTTTGAAGCAGTGTAACAAACACTTATTCAAGAAAAATGGCTGAATCTTAGAAAGCACAGTGAGCTTTGTGGCATTTTACCTCACACTATTACCATCTCTTTCTCCCCAGCCCCTAAAGCCTTCGAAACCAACTATGGCAGCTGTAGAAACAAGCAGTGTAGCAGCCGCTGGGTCAGAGCAAGTTTGGAGATTTTCAAAAGCTCTATCCCCAGAGGACTGCCGGCATTAACCAGGCCGGCGGCCCTCTGAATAGCTCCTTCAGGACTTAACGTTATCTGACTTGGTTCAGGGTTGACTCTGCAAGAACAGCCCTACCCCTAGGTCATCTGTTGAAAACAATCAGTGACAGTTGTTTAAAATCTGTAGTTTCCTGAGAAAATATCTGGAAATCATATATTTGATGATAAGAGACTTGTATCTAGAACATATAAAAAACTCTTACAACTTAACAACAAGAAACAGAAGCAACAGATCCAATTTAAAAATGAGCTAAGGATTTAAGTAGATGTTTTCCCAAACGTATAAAAATGGCCAAAAGCCCGTGAAAAGGTACTCAACATCACTGGTTACCAGGGAATGCAAATCAAAACTACAATGAAATACCACTTCACACCCACTAGAATGGCTGTAATAATAAAGACAGTAATAGCAAGTATTGATGGGAATGTGGAGAAATTACAACCCTCACGCACTGCTGGTGAGAAAGTGAAATCGTGCAGCCCTTTTGAAACGCAGCATGGCAGTTCTTCAAAAAGTTACACATAGAGTTTCCGTATGACCATCAGTTCCATTCCTAGGCATACACCCAAGAGTTCTGAAAACATATGTCCACACAAAAACTCGTACACCAATGTTTGCAGTAGCATTATTTATAATAGTCAAAAGTGGAAATGACCCAAATGTCCATCAATTGATGGTTAAACAAATGTAGTATATCCATACTATGAAATACTATTCGGCAATATAAAGGACTGAAGCTCTGAAAAATGCTACAACACAGATGAACATTGAAAGCATCATGCTAAGTGAGAGAAGCCAGGCACAGAAGACCACATACCAAAATATCTGGAATAGGGAAATCTACCGAGACAGAAGGTAGATTAGAGGTCATCAGAGGCTAGGAGAAGGAAGAAACGGGGAATGACTGGTAATGGGTATGGGGCTTCTTTTTGGAAGGATAAAAATGCCTTAATAGTAGCTATTGGTGATATTCAACTCTTTGAATATATAAACCCACTCAATTATACACTTTAAAAGGGTAAATTTTGTATGTGAATTGTACTTTAATAAAGCTGTTGTAAAGCAACAAAGTTTACTTTAATAATTCCTTAATATCATTATTAATCATATTATCCCTACCCTAGGGGTAAAGCAGTTTTCTGAGGCATGGAGGCAAACCCCCCCCATAAAATCAGGGATGTTGTATGTACTATACACCAATATTTCCCCAATACATACAACCAGAGCTAAAACATAGGAGGTGGTCAATAGATATTCTTATATGAATAAAATAGTAGAGAGATTAAGAAACTGTTTAGAATCAGATATCCTGATTTCTGATTCTTCCTTCCATAGCGGAGAGGTGGGTAGACGGCGATACCGTGAATAAGGAATTTGAGGTGACCTGGCCAGGATGCCAGGTACACGCCTTACTGGGAAATGGATATGCTGTTTATTTAAGATGGAGGTGCTCTCCTCTGGGATAGACATGCTATTTGGCAGATGGGTGGTAACGGGCAAAGCATCCCAGCCAAAAAACCCTCAGGTCTTGGAGGCAGGTAAACCTGGGCTCAGTTCCAGGTTCTGTTCCTTAGCAGGTATGTTTGCCTAATCCTTCTCAGCCTAAATTTCCTCATCTATAAATGCAGATAATAATACATTCTTGGGTTGTTGTCAGAATTAAGTAAGAAGAGTATGTGTAATGCATTTAATAAATATTTTCATTGACATTATTAACATCTAATGACCAAACAGGTTTTTCAAATACCTAATTAAAAAATGGAGATGGGCCAGTAGTTGTTTTCAGACCACTCAGGAGGCCCTGAAGAGGTTTGGACCTCACTCTACCCTCCCAACATGGTAGCATTGAGCAAAGTAGAGAAAAACAATGACTCCTTCCCCTCCCACAGCTCACACTCCCCAGCAGCCATCAGCCTGGCTTGAAACCAACACAGTTACCGGGGGTGGGGGGAGGTAGTAAAAGGTAGGAAATAGGAAATATCTCACCCTTAGGAGAGAGGAGGGACATAGGCAATTTACACACATGTCAGCCAATTACTCCCCCCCATTTTATAATGGTGTCATATTTAGTTGTTTTTCTTATTAAAAAGGAATACATGCCCATAAAATGCAAATTATATCCAGGTATGTCCTCTACATAAAGTAGACGAGGGCCAACTGAACCTGAACTGGTTCCTATCAGAAGCTGTAACCTCATTAAAAGAAAAAAAAAAAGTCTTCATTTTGCTTGACACAGGTTAATAATATAGCTGTAGAAACAAGTTACAATGCTAGCGAGTATTCTGTAATTGCCAGGAAGAATTGGGATTGTTTAAGGTTTAAATCATGTAAAGCAGCCAGCACAGTGGCTAGCACATGGTAGGTCCTCAGAAAATGGTCTATTATTTCCAACACCCTTCTCCCAAACACTGTGTGTAGTATGCACTACTATGAAATAAACAGTTGAACAGTGCCCTCCAGAGGCCACTGGGATTCAACTGTGCTGACCGCTGAAAGTCTGCAAAGACCAAAGAGATTATGAGGACAATGAAATCTAGTGGAAACGAGTCCAGTTAGGCGCCGTGGGAACTGGTGCTGGGAACTGCAAGTCCCCAAGCCCCTGGAAGCTCCTGTCTCATCCCTCTCTCTCTGGGGACACTCTCAGCTCTGCCCATTTCTGCATGTCCACTCTGCGCTGGTCTGAAGGGACCAGCTTCCTCTTGAGGTCTGCCCTTCTGTGACTTCAGGCATGTGGCTCGGGCTCTCCCCAGACATGATTCTGGACCTGACTCCATTTGACCTTTCAGCTCATCTCAAATAGCTAAGCAGATTGGTCTCTCACTGGCTTGACTCCAAATTCCCAGCAGACAAAACTCATTGCCCGTCTAGAGGCTGCGTTTAGTTTATCCATCCCTGGTGGATGGCCAGCTGCTGCTGGAGGTAGGGGTGTGGTGTGGTGTGTGTGTGGTGTGTGTGTGATGTGTGTGTGTGTGGTGTGTGTCGTGCGGTGTGTGGTGCCTGTGGTGTGTGCAGGTGGTATGCGTGTGGTGTGCGTGTGTGTGCAGTGTGTGGTGCGTGTCGGGTGTGCGTGTGGTGTGTGTGGTGTGTGTGTACAGTGTGTGTTGTGCAGTGTGTAGTGCATGTGGTGTGTGCATGTGGTGTGCATGTGGTGTGTGCATGTGGTGTGCGTGTGGGGTGTGCATGTGGTGTGTGTGTGGTGTGTGTGTGGTATGTGTGTGTGGTGTGTGGTGTGCGTGGTGTGTGTGTGCGGTG
>NW_021703768.1:26695492-26739713 GCF_005190385.1 Monodon monoceros | reverse complement strand
GTGCGTGTGTGTTGTGTGTGTGATGTGTGTGTACGGTGTGTGTGTGTATGCGTGTGGTGCGTGTGGTGTGTGTGTACAGTGTGTGTTGTGCAGTGTGTGGTGCATGTGTGGTGTGTGGTGTGCGTGTGGTGTGCGTGTGGGTGTGGGTGTGCAGTGTGTGGTGCATGTGTGGTGTGCGTGTGTGTGTGGGTGTGCAGTGTGTGGTGCGCGTGTGGTGTGTTGTGCAGTGTGTGGTGCGTGTGGTGTGTGCATGTGGGGTGCATGTGGGGTGTGCGTGTGGTGTGTGTGGTGTGATTGTGTGTGGTGTGTGTGTACAGCGTGTGTTGTGCAGTGTGTGGTGCGTGTGGTGTGCGTGTGGTGTGTGTGGGGTGTCCGTGTGGTGTGTGTGTGGTGTGTGTGTGCGGTGTGTGGTGCGGTGTGTGGTGTGTGTGTGGTGTGCGTGTGTGTGTGTGTGTGTAGGGGAGGGAGATAGGGCCTGGGTCATGTATAAAACAGATTTAGCACATACAGAATATACAGACCTGTGGGAGCCATGTCAAGAGTCTGCTTTTCTCGTAACAGTGAGCTAATATTTATCGAGTTCACCATGCACCATGCACCCTACTAGGAGCTTTATAGGCATCACCTCATTTAATCTCACAACCTTCCTGTGAAACTTGATCCTGTTATCATCTCCCACCTTTAGAAGTAAGTGCTGGTAGCAATGGTTGTGTATCTTTCAGTAATTTATCTGATGCATTTCATTCCCACTTTAAAGATGAGGGAACCGAGGCTTAGAGAGGTCGAGTTTATTATCTGATTGGGGGAGACAAGGTTTACACGTGTTAACTGATTAGTAAATGACATGGGAGTGATTAAGTACTAAATTGTGTGTTGCCACAGTATTAGTTTTCATTGCTGTGTAACAAATTCCCACAAATGTAGAGGCTTTGGAGCAACCCTCATTGATTAGCTTGCAGTCCTATAGGTTAGAGGTACAGCACTGCACGATGGCACTCTCTGCTCTGTGCTTCACGAGACTGACATCAAGGTTTTGTCTGGGGCTGCCACCAATCTCATCTGGGGCCCAGAGACCTCTTCTAAGTTCATTGGTTGTTGGCAGAGTTTAGTTCTTTGCAGCTTTAGGACAGAGGTCCCCATTTTCCTGCTAGCTGTCAATCGCCACTGCTCTCAGGTACTAGAGGTTGTACTTTTCCATGGCCAGTTCACACTATGGGTATTTGCTTTCCTGCAGGTCAGTTGAAGCATGTCTCCCTGGCTGCCCTTTCTGCTACCAGCCAGAGAACACTCTGCTTTTCAAGTGCTGGTATGATTAGGTCAGTCCCACCCAGATAATCCCCCCTTCCTAAAATTAACTGTGTCATGACACACTTTATCATGGGAGTAAAATCCATCCAATTCACAGTCCTGGGGGATATGAGGGTGTGTACAAGGTGGGAGTGTGTGGAATTCTCGGTGCCATCTTAGAATCCTGCCTATTATACCCATGAAAATAGATTTTGTATGTGCAGGTGAGAGCTGTTCCCAGTATGGGGAGAAGGAAAGGTTTCAGGGTTGGGGGGTGAGGATTGGACTAGGCCTTGAAGGATGGACCATGCTGGAAAAGACGGCATTTCCCTGAGATTGTAAGGCCAGCAGGTCCGGGGAAGGGCCCAGGGAGCCAGACGGAACCCTCGCCAAGGAGGCTGATGCAACCGGCCGGTCTTCCCGCTCCCCGGTCTTCCCGCTCCCCGAGGGGCGGAACCAATGGCTCTGAGGCTGATGCAACAGACACCTGACATTGCCACAACACCCGAGAGATTACCGAAAAAGGGGGCTGCTTCACACAGCAAGCGCCTCCGCTGCGTCCACCCCTATAAATTTTGTTCGCGCCTACACCCGGGCGCGACTTCTCTGGCCCCTTTCTCTCGGACCAGTGAACCTCGCCCGGGAGCGTTCCCAAATAAAGCTTGTTTAAGCTCTCCTCCGTGTTTGGTGCCGTTCCTTACAGAGATGGCCTTAGAAACTCAACACCACTACTCAAGATAATTTGGGAAAATTCATGGGTAAGAATTTCAAACAATATTTAGAAAAAATTTCAGCACTAAGATGGAGGAAGAAGCTAGTACTACTAGATGTTACAACATGATCAAAATACTATGTGATAAAAAAAAAAACTATGTGATGAGCATAAAAATAGACATATAGTTGAGAACAAAAATAGAACACCCAGAAATAGAAATGTATGTACGTGTGTATGCGTGTGTATCACAATAAATCAAGCCTTACAAATTAAGTGAAGAAAATTAATTATTAATAAATGATGTTTGGATAATTACATAGCAATTTAGGAAAAAAGAGATATAAAATTTCTACTACACATCAAAATAAATGCTAGCTAAATTAAATTTTAAATTATAAAGATAAATTTAAAATGCAATCATGAAAATTGGTAGAAGAGAGTTTCAGGTCTTCAGGAAGAGAGCAACATCCTAAGATTAAAGCAGTGAAAAGACAATTACAAAAGAAAAAAACTCAAACTCATCTATAGAAACAGTTAAAATTTCTACACAGTAATAACAATTTATTAAAAGATTAAGGGGAATTTTAACTGCAAAGGGATTAAAAAGATTAAGGTCTATTATATCTAAATGCATATTCCAATGCTGAAGATTAGGACTCCAACAGATAGTAGACAAAAGACATGAATAGATGATTTAGAAAACGGGGAAAATAAAATAGAGGAAAAAAAAAAAAACTAGGGGAAAATGGCCAAATTCTCTGATAAAATAAATGCAAATTAAAACCATAAAAGTGATACATATTTGAATTAACTTCTACTAAACGTAATTTTAAATCATAATACCAAATCCTGAAATGATCCTGGTACACTGCACTCATACATTTTTGGTGAGAGTATAATTAGGTAAAGCCATTTGTGAAAAGCAATTTGGCAAAATATCCTTTGACATAGTACCTTCATTCCAGGAAATCTGTCCCAAGAGCAGGATTCAAAAGGAAAGTCCTGGTCAAAAGCATTTCAGGGCTTCCCTGGTGGCGCAGTGGTTGATGGTCCGCCTGCCAATGCAGGGGACGCGGGTTCGTGCCCCGGTCCGGGAAGATCCCACATGCCGCGGAGCGGCTGGGCCCGTGAGCCATGGCCGCTGAGCCTGCGCGTCCGGAGCCTGTGCTCCGCAACGGGAGAGGCCACAACAGTGAGAGGCCCGCACAATGCAAAAAAAAAAAAAAGCATTTCAAACGTAGTGTTACACATAGTATTGAAAAACTAGGAATGACAAAGAACATGCTTACCTAAATTATCATTAATGATTATACTTATCAAGACTATTAAGGTACAACGTGTCTGAATATGTTATGTGAAAAACGATAATACAGAATTCTGTATGTAATATAATTTAATATTTTAAAAATATTCCTATGGTATTGGTGAAACAGAAAAACAGAACTTTTACATACTGTCAGTGGGGATACAAATTAGTGTAACCTCTTGGGCAAAACAATTTGCAATGAGTAAAAAACTTTTAATGGGATTTGTTTGAGGATTCCACTTCTAGGAATTTATCCTTCACATAAATGTACTTGTACAGTACACAGAGACGTGAACATACGATTTATTGCAGAACTGTTGACACAGCAAAGACTGCACAATGAAAATGCCCATTAATTGGTGATCAATTAAATAAATCACATTAGAACCCTTTGGTGGAATATTATATAGCTGTTGAAAAGAATGAGAGAGAAAATGATACGTTCTGATTGAACCAATCTCTAAGATAGGGTTTGGGGGTTTTTTGTTGTTGTTCTTTAATTTAGTTTTGGCTGTGTTGAGTCTTCGTTGCTGCGCGTGGGCTTTCTCTAGTTGCAGCGAGTAGGGGCTACTCTTCCTTGTGGTGCGCAGGCTTCTCTTGTTGCGGAGCACGGGCTCTAGGTGCGTGGGCTTTGGTAGTTATGGCTCGCAGGCTCTAGAGTGCAAGCTCTGTAGTTATGGCGCATAGGCTTAGTTGCTCCGCGGCATGTGGGAATCTTCCTGGACCAGGGCTCGAACCTGTGTCCCCTGCATTGGCAGGCAGATTCTTAACCACTGTGGCACCAGGGAAGTCCTTAAGATAGGTTTTTATTTTATTTATTAATTTTTAAAATAAATTTATTTATTTTATTTATTTTTGGCTGTGTTGGGTCTTCGTTTCTGCACAGGGCTTTCTCTAGTAGCCGTGAGCGGGGGCTACTCTTCGTTGCGGTACACAGGCTTCTCATTGTGGGGGCTTCTCTTGTGGCTCACGGGCTCTAGAGCACAGGCTCAGTAGTTGTGGCACACAGGCTTAGTTGCTTAGTTGCAGCATGTGGGATCTTCCAGGGCTCAAATCCGTGTCCCCTGCATTGGCAGGCAGATTCTTTTTTATTTATTTATTTTTTTTTTTTGCAGTACGCGGGCCTCTTACTGCTGTGGCCTCTCCCGTTGCGGAGCACAGGCTCCGGACGCGCAGGCTCAGCGGCCATGGCTCACGGGCCCAGCCGCTCTGCGGCATGTGGGATCTTCCCTGACCGGGGCACGAACCCCCATGCCCCGCATCGGCAGGCGGACTCCCAACCACTGCGCCACCAGGGAAGCCCGGCAGGTGGATTCTTAACCACTGCACTACCAGTGAAGTCCTAAGATAGGTCTTTAAATTAAAAAAAAAAAATTAAGAGGCAGAATAGTGTGGATAGTGTGCCTCTGTTTGTGTAAAAGAGAAGTAACACAGAGAATTTGGATATGCTAGAGAATTCTTGGAAAGATACCCCCAAACGGGTAATGGAGTGGTGCAGCTAGAGACTAGAGAGTGGGGTCTGAATTAAGCAGAATTCTCACTCACTGTCTACTGTGAACATTCTGCTCTACTTGAATGTTTTGCCACGTACAAGCATTACTTTCCAATGGTAAAATAATAGTTAAGAAAGGTAGTCTGAAAATTATATATTGCAGATGAACATAGATGAGATGGAAATAGATGAATCTACTGGGTTAGCGTGGTGGGGCTATATGTGCATGGTCACAGCTTAGGTATTAACATAGAAAAATTAAATTAATTGAGAATTAGGGTAGTAGAATTGTAAGTCATTCTTTCCTTTAAAATGCCACTTCAACATTGTTTTAATGTTGCCACTGAAATAAAGATTAGTGTGGGGCGAGGGACTGGGTGCCTGAGGAATTAACTAATAGCTTTATAAATATGCTGCTCTGGAATGAATAAAGGGAAGAATAATCAGACAAAGAGAGCTCACAAAATGGTCCAGGGAGCAAGCAGTTAGCAAGAGGAGTACAGCCAGGGTGTCTGTGCTTTTGGTGGGACGGCTGACCGGGACACCCCATGGTGGGAACTCAGGGGCCACCTGGAAAGCAAGTACGGGGGAACTGGGAGGGTTTAGGAAGAGGGTGCATGCCTGCACAGCCTGAAGAAACCAGCCGTCTAGAGAGCCAGTCAAGGAGGAGTGGTGGGCATGGGGCTGATGAGAAACATCTAGATCCCACAGATCTCAAATGAGACATTTCCTTAGGGGATAGGGCTAACCTTTGTACCTGTGAGATGACTACTCTGGAAATGCTGATTCCTCATGACTCTCAGAAAAAAAAATGTGAGCATGCACCCCATATATATATGTTTATTTAACGTGTACATGTACTATTGTACTAATACATTAGATACATTATAAAACATATATGAAAAAGCTACATTTTTAAAATATACACTTAATACGAAGTGCTTAATATTTTAAAATCTTTTTTCACCTTTACTAAAATAAATTACATAAAGTGAATATTATTTTTAGTGAAAGCTATACAGTTAAATATACTCCAAGGTCTTCAAAAACTTGGCTTAACATTTTGGAATGTGATAATTCACAAGTACGGTCTGAAGTTCAGAATCAATGGATGCTGGTTTTAAAGGCTGCCACAGCTGAAGCTATCTCACAAGGATCGGGAGCTCCAAATGGAAATAATACATTAGTGGCAGCACCTAATAAAAAGTAATATTCATTTTGCAGCCTTATCTACCACTTGTGCAAAGGTTTTGGTTAAAACTTTGTGTTAATTTTCAACTTGGTTGAGTTTTTCTTGCCAAGTTATTGAGAGGTACTGTCTTTTAAAATAGTTTTTAACATACAAGTTTTGTAAAATTCTTTGGAAGATTTAAAAAATAGAAAATTTTGTTCTCAAGATTTCAAATATGTGCATATGAAACATTTTGGTGGCAAACATAGCATTTTGGGGGAGAAAAGTAATAAGCATGGAAACACTTCCAAAAATCCGTTTTGAAAATGCTCTTTCCATAGCATGAATTTCTTTCAAATAGTAGTTACTACTTTCTTATCGTTGTTGCAGTATCATCTTTACCTTGAAAAGACAGGTTATGTGTGTTTGCGTTTGCAAAAATAGCCTCCAGGCTGTGGGCCCCAGGACCTGCCCATGCTGTCCCAGGAGGGTGTGGCCAGCTTCCGTGACTGGAAAATCCATCAGTGCATGTCAGAACCCACCTTGCTGTCCCGGGAGGGCATGGACAGCTCTCGCTACTGGGAAATCCACCAGTGGGTGCTGGGACCTGCCCTGCTGTTCTGGGAAGAGGCGGATAACTCCCCCCACTAGGAAATCTGTCAGCAAGTGCCAGGAGCTGCCTGCCATCCCAGGAGCATGCAGAAACCACTCACTACTAGGAAATCTGCCAGTGGGTGCAGGGACCTGTCCCGCTGTCCCAGGAGGGCACAGATAGCTCCCCCACTAAGAAATTTGCCCAAAGGAGGGACTGAAACCACAGCTGAGCCCCAGGGGCTATGTGACTAATGAAGAAGAGCTGAAATCTCTCCTCACGGCTGTGTGAACTGTGGAGTTACACCTCCACTGATGGCTTCCTCAATTCAGTGCCTGTGAAACATCTGAAAGGACAACAAGTACTCTTGCAACTGGAACAGGTCTGGCTTTACAGCTGTAAGCTCTGCGGGCATGTACACGTGGAGGTAGGGGCAGACCAAAGTGCAAGCTGCCTCCATAGCTCCCACAGTGGGTCCAGGTGCATGACTACCACAGTACTGGGACCTAACCTCAGTGGACCTGCACCAGTGGCTGGGTGAAAACAACGCCTGAGAGTCACCAGGGCAATTTTCCGGCATACTCACAGTTAAGGCAGGACTGAGAACAGTGCCAACAACAGTCCACTTTGTGAGCTCACACAGCTTGTGAAGGGAACAGAGCACATTCACATATGAACAGCTCCAAAGGAGGAAAACTCAGTGGCTTCCCTCCCAGTGGCAGTGCTCCAATCCCACCTACGTTGCACCACAGATCAGAATCACAGCTAAGAAACAGGTCTGGGGGCCTCTACTCCAACAACTAGGGAGCAGACCACACCCCTGACAGGGCAGTGACAACCACAGAGCAAAGGGGAGGCCCCGCTCAATATCTAGCACAGGCTCTGATCACCACAACACCAATCAAACCCCCTATCAATGGGGTAATGTCACAAGCCTCCGGACCAACCTCACCCACCAGGGAGCAGATTCCAGAAGCAAGAGGAACTGCAATCCTGCAGCCTGCAGAAAGGAGACCACAAACACAGTAAGTGTGACAAAATGAGATGGCAGAGAAATATGCTGCAGATGAAGGAGTAAGATAAAAACCTACAAGAACAACTAACTGAAGAGGAGTTAAGCAATCTCTCTGAAAAAGAATTCAGAGTAATGACAGTAAAGATGATCCAAGATCTTGGAAAAAGAATGGAGGCACGGATCGAGAAGATAAAGAAAAGTTTAACAAAGACCTAGAAGAACTAAAGAACAAACAAACAGAGATAAATAATGAAATGAAAAATACACTAGAAGGAATCAATAGCAGAATAACGGAGGCATAAGAACGGGTAAGTGACCTTCTCTGCCACAGAACAGAATAAAGAAAAAAGAATGAAAAGAAATGAGGACAGTCACAGAGACCTCTGGGACAACATTAAATGCACCAACATTCAAATTATAAGGGTCCAAGAAAAAGAAGAAAAAGAGAAAGGGCCTGATTTGAAAAAAAATATTTGAAGAGCTCATAGTCGAAAACTTCCCGAATATGGGAAAGGAAATAGTCACCTATGTCCAAGAAGCACAGAGAGTCCCATACAGGATAAACCCAAGGAGGAACACACTGAGACACATATTAATCAAACAAACAGAAATTAACTACAAAGAAAAAATATTAAAAGCAACAAGGGAAAAGCAACAAATAACACACAAGGGAATCCCCATAAGGTTATCAGCTGATTTTTCAGCAGAAACTCTGCAGGCCCTGAAGGGAGTTGCAAGATATATTTAAAGTGATGAAAGGGAAAAACCTATAACCAAGAATAATCTACCCAGCAAGGCTCTCATTCAGATTCGACAGAGAAATCAAAAGCTTTACAGACAAGCAAAAGCTAAGAGAATTCACCACCACCAAACCAGCTTTACGATAATTGCTAAAGGAACTTCTCTAGGCAAGAAGTACAAGAGAAATAAAAGAGGAAGGGAAGAAAACAGACCTACAGAAACAAACCCAAAACAATTCAGAAAATGGCAATAGGAACATACATATTGATAATTACCTTAAATGTAAATGGATTAAATGCTCCAACCAAAAGACATAGACTGGTTGAATGGACACAAAAACAAGACCCATATATATGCTGTCTACAAGAGGCCCATTTCAGACCTAGGGACACACACAGACTGAAAGTGAGGGGATGGAAAAAGGTATTCCATGCAAATGGAAATCAAAAGAAAGCTGGAGTACCAATACTCATATCAGACAAAATGGACTTTAAAATAAAGACTGTTACGAGAGACAAGGAAGGAAACTACACAGTGATCAGGGGATCAATCCAAGAAGAAGATATAACAATTGTAAATGTTCATGCACCCAACAGAGGAGCACCTCAATACATAAGGCAAATGCTAACAACCATAAAAGGGGAAATAGGGCTTCCCTGGTGGCGCAGTGGTTGAGGGTCCGCCTGCCGATGCAGGGGACATGGGTTCGTGCCCCGGTCTGGGAAGATCCCACATGCCGCGGAGCGGCTGGGCCTGTGAGCCATGGCTGCTGGGCCTGCGCGTCCGGAGCCTGTGCTCCGCAACGGGAGAGGCCACAACAGTGAGAGGCCCGCATACCACAGAAAAAAAAAAAAAAATGGGGGAAATAGACAGTAACACAATAATAGTGGGGGACTTTAACACTCCACTTACACCAACGGACAGATCATCCAGACAGGAAATTAATAAGGAAACACAAGCCTTAAATGACACATTAGACCAGATAGAATTAATTGATATTTATAAGACATTCTATCCAAAAGCAGCAGAATATACTTTCTTCTCAAGTGCACATGGAACATTCTCCAGGATAGACCACAGCTTGGGTCACAGATCAAGCCTTGGTAAATTTAAGAAAACTGAAATTGTATCAAGCTTCTTTTTCGACACAGTGCTATGAGATTAGAAATCAATTACAGGGACATCCCTGGTGGTGCAGTGGTTAAGAATCCACCTGCTAATGCAGGGGACACGGGTTTGAGCCCTGGTCTGGGAAGATTCCACATGCCGCGGAGCAACTAAGCCTGTGTGCCACAACTACTGAGCCTGCGCTCTAGACTCCGCGAGCCATAACTACTGAGCCCACATGCCACAACTACTGAAGCCCACGCACCTAGAGCCCATGCTCTGCAACGAGAAGCCACCGCAATGAGAAGGCTGTGCACCATGACGAAGAGCAGCCCCCACTCGCTGCAACTAGAGAAATTCCACGTGCAGCGACAAAGACCCAACACAGTCAAAAAAATTAAATTTAATTAATTAATTAATTCAAAAAATAAAGAAATCAATTACAGGAAAAAACTGTAAAACATACAAACACATGGAGGCTAAACAATATGCTACAAAATAACCAATGGATCACTGAAGAAATCAAAGAGGAAATTAAAAAATACCAAAAAACAAATGACAATGAAAACATAATGACTCAAAACCTATAGGACGCAGCAAAAACAGTTCTAATATGCAAGTTTACAGCAGTACAATCTCACCTCAAGAAACAAGAAAAATCTCAAATAAATAACCTAACCTTACACCTAAAGCAACTAAAGAAAGAAGAACAAACAAAACCCAAAGCTAGTAGAAGGAAAGAAATCATAAAGATCAGAGCAGAAATAAATGAAATAGAAATGAAGAAAACAATAGCAAAGATCAATGAAACTAAAAGCTTGTTTTCTGAGTAGATAAACAAAATCAATAAACCTTTAGCTAGCCTCATCAAGAAAAAAAGGGAGAGGACTCAAATCAATAAAATTAGAAATGAAAAAGGAGAAGTTACAACAGACACCACAGAAATACAAAGCATCATAAGAGAATACTACAAACAACTATATGCCAATAAAATGGACAACCTGGAAGAAATGGACAAATTCTCAGAAAGGTATAAGCTTCCAAGATTGAACCAGGAAGAAACAGAAAATATGAACAGACCAATCACAAGTAATGAAATTGAAACTGTAATTTCAAATCTTGCAACAAACAAAAGTCCAGGACCATATGGCTTCGCAGGCAAATTCTGTCAAACATTTAGAGAAGAGCTAACACCTATTCTTCTCAACCCCTTCTAAAAATTCACAGAAGGAACACTCCCAAGCTCATTCTGTGAGGCCACCATCACCCTGATACCAAAACCAGATAAAGATGCCACAAGAAAGAAAACTACAAGCCAATATCACTGATGAGCACAGATGCAAAAATCCTCAACAAAATACTAGCAAACAGACTCCAACAACACATTAAAAGGATCATATGCCATGATCAAGTGGGATTTATCCCAGTGATGCAAGGATTCTTTAATACAAGCAAATCAATGTGATACACCATATTAACAAATTGAAGAATAAAAGCCATATGACCATCTCAATAGATGCAGAAAAAGCTTTTGACAAATTCAACACCCATTTATGACAAAAACTCTCCAGAAAGTGGGCATAGAGGGAACCTACTTTGACTTAATAAAGCGCATATGTGACAAACTCACAGCAAACATTTTCTCAATGGTGAAAAACCGAAAGCATTTCCTCTAAGATCAGGAGAAAGACAAGGATGTCCACTCTCACCACTATTATTCTACATAGTTTTGGAAGTCCTAGCCACTGCAATCAGGGAAGAAAAAGAAATAAAAGGAATACAAATTGGAAAAGAAGAAGTAAAACTGTCACTGTTTGCAAATGACATGATACTATACATAGAAAATCCAGAAGATGCTACCAGAAAACTACTAGAGCTAATCAATGAATTTGGTAAAGTTGCAGGATACCAAATTAATACACAGAAATCTCTTGCATTCCTATACACTAACAAGGAAAGATTAGAAAGAGAAATTAAGGAAACAATCCCATTTACCATTGCAACAAAAAGAATAAAATACCTAGGAATAAACCTACCTAAGGAGGTGAAAGACCTGTACTCAGAAAACTATAAGATACTGATGAAAGAAATGAAAGACGACACAAACAGATGGAGAGATATACCATGTACTTGGATCGGAAGAATCAATATTGTGAAAATGACTATCCTACCCAAAGCAATCTACAGATTCAATGCAATCCCTATCAAATTACCAATGGCATTTTTCACAGAATTAGAACAAAAAATTTTACGATTTGTATGGAAATACAAAAGACCCCGAATAGCCAAAGCAGTCTTGAGAAAGAAAAATGGAGCTGGAGAAATCAGGCTCCCTGACTTCAGACTATACTACAAAGCTACAGTAATCAAGACTGTAGCTGGATTGGAACAAAAAGAGAAATATATATCAATGGAACAGGATAGAAAGCCCAGAGATAAACCCACAACCTATGGTCAGCTAATCTATGACGAAGGAGGGAAGAATATACAATGGAGAAAAGACAGTCTCTTCAATAAGCAATGCTGGGAAAACTGGACAGCTACATGTAAAAGAATGAAATTAGAACACTCCCTAACACCATACACAAAAATAAACTCAAAATGGATCAAAGACCTAAATGTAAGGCCAGACAGTATAAAACTCTTAGAGGAAAGCATAGGCAGAACGCTCTCTGACATAAATTGCAGAAAGATCTTTTTTGATCCACCTCTTAGAGTAATGAAAGTTAAAACAAAAATAAACAAATGAGATCTAATGAAACTTACAAGCTTTTGCACAGCAAAGGAAACCATAAACAAAATGAAAAGACAACCCTCAGAATGGGAGAAAATATTTGCAAACAAAGCAACTGACAAGGAATTGATTGCCAAAATATACAAACAGCTCAGGCAGTTCAATGTCAAAAAAACAAATAACCCAGTCAAAAAATGGGAGGAAGATCTAAATAGACATTTCTCCAGAAAGACATTCAGATGGCCAAGAGGCACATGAGGCACTAATAATTAGTGCTCAACGTCACTAATTATTAGAGAAATGCAAATCAAAACTGCAGTGAGGTATCACCTCACACCAGTCAGAATGGCTACCACCAAAAACAATCTACAAACAGTAAATGTGGAGAAAAGGGAACCCTCCTACACTGTTGGTGGGAATGAAAATTGATACAGCCACTATGGAGAACAGTAGGAGGTTCCTCAAAAAACTAAAAATAGAACTACCGTATGACCCAGCATTCCAACTCCTAGGCATATACTCAGAGAAAACCATAATTCAAAAAGATACATGCACCCCAATGTTCATTGCAGCACTATTTACAATAGCCAGGACATGGAAACAACCTAAGTGTCCATCAACAGAGGAACGCATAAAGAAGATGTGGTACATATAAACAATAGACTATTACTCAGCCATAAAAAGGGAGGAAATAGGGCCATTTGATATGGATGATGTGAACAGACCTACAGACTGTCATACAGAGTGAAGTAAGTCAGAAGGAGAACAACAAATATCGTATAATATCGCTTATATGTGGAATCTAGAAAAATGGTACAAATGAACTTACTTGCAAAGCAGAAATAGAGACACAGATGTATAGAACAAACTCATGGATACCAAGGAGGGGAAGCAGGGGGTGGGATGAATTGGGAGATTAGGACTGATATATATACGCTACTATGTATAAAATAGATCACTAATGAGAGCCTACTGTATAGCACAGGGAGCTTTACTCAATGCTCTGTGGTGACCTACATGGGAAGGAAATCTAAAAAATAGGGGATATATGTATATGTATAATTGATTCACGTTGCTGTACAGCAGAAACTAACACAACATTGTAAAGCAACTATACTCCAATAAAATTTTTTTTAAAAATAGCCTCCAGAAAGCAGGCCATTGAGAACCACTTGTTCATAGATAAAGTGGGTAAATTTGAAACAACTGTCTTTTTTGCAGAAGAAAAAAACTGCACAGCCAACTTTAAGTTGGATTACTCTAAATGCATTGCCTCAAGATAAACATCAGACCTCTACAGCGTAAAACAACATTTCCATGGTCATTCCCCATCTTATTACAGAGAAGGGTAAAAATTCTACTAATTTTAAAAGTCTTATTTTTACAAAATTAACCATACTGATGACATTCTTTAGCATTTTGGGCACTTCTGTCTTTAGCTTCTTGGCTGTATCAACTTTCCTAGGACCAATGCAGTGAATCAGTTTCATGTTCTGACCTATTTTTATAACCTTACCCCGAATTTTAAATTCTAATCAAAGCAGCTGTTACCTTATATAATTTCCCCATAAAGCATTATTTTAACTAACGAAGTCACTGCCTTTTGAAAATATATCCTTTCTGGTACCTCTTTTCTTTAGTGACTCATGCATAAGTAGGTGTCCTATTGCACTAGTGAAGCAGAACGAAGCAAATACCCTTATTTGGAACATGTGAGAAACGGCCGTACTTTTCTCAAACCATACAGCAAACTGCCACATGGCATACTGTTTCTTTAAAACTTCAGCGATGTTTCTGTGTACCTTTTAGTAGAATTTGCTGACAAAATCAGGCATTTTATTTTGCAGCTATATTGTCTTCTACGTATTATTTTAGCTATTTTTACCACATCAGTGAGAATGAGGGTTTTCCTAATGGCACGTGACATTTTGCCTTAAGCCATTAAGTAAAAAGAAATTCCAAATAGGCTCGTAAAATATTCAGTTTACTAAAATTCTGGACTAGATTTAGTATTGCATAATTTTAAACATTGCTAAAACATTTAACACTATTTGTATTCATGGTGGATATTTAGATTTTAAATATCTTGTTAATTATCATGACTTCCTACCATCATTAGGGATTATCTCAAGTACAATCTATGCTTACGGTGAGGTTTTTCTTTAATAATAGAGGCTGAAAGTTTGTATTTCACATAGTCTCTTGATAGCTTTGAATTTTAATTTTTTGTCTGACTTCTTGTCACTCTGAATAGATTGTCATCATTTTACCTTATAATGTGGTTGAGCACATACCAGTGGTAAAAAGAGGGTCAACCCAGCCATTTTCTTATGGTTTGCTTACACCTGCATTAATTATTTTTAATCCTCTTTTTTTTCCCCTCAAGAATTTTAGTTTATCTGTTCATTTGGTAAAGTTAATTTAAATCCTACAAAATACATACATTAATTCATAAGCCTACTTCACTGAGTGAGCCTACATAAACTATATTTCCTTGAAATGAGTCAAAAGTGAATTAATCGGGCTTCCCTGGTGGCGCAGTGGTTGAGAGTCCGCCTGCCGATGCAGGGGACACGGGTTCATGTCCCGGTCCGGGAAGATCCCACATGCCGCGGAGCGGCTGGGCCCGTGAGCCATGGCCGCTGAACCTGCGCGTCCGGAGCCTGTGCTCCGCAATGGGAGAGGCCACGACAGTGAGAGGCCCGCGTACCGCAAAAAAAAAAAAGTGAATTAATCGGTGAGAGGACCTTTGTGGATCACCTCTTCTTCCCTCAGGACACGTCACATACCACACAGGACATGGGATCCTCTGACATACAGACTGAATAAGGATGCCAGTGTCAATCCATATCTAAAATATTAGCCAAGCTCAATTTCTTATTTTTTTAAGATAAAAATATATCTTGAGATGTTAATTTTTTCCCTCACCCCATGGATCTTCTTCTCATCCCACTTAGATGACGAACTTTCTCAAGCAAGAAGCATTTCTGGTGACTGCCATTTAAGTCCTCTCTGCCTATTCTGCTGGGTCAGAGAGGAACCTCATGAGAATGGACATCTGGACTAAATAAAACCCTTGAGTCAGGGAAAACCCTCTAGACTTGCCATGCAATTTGACAGAGACCTGTATTTAATGGAGCTTGAATTTTTAAGAAGGACACCTACTTCCTCTTGCCCTGATAACAGTTCAGACCTCCTTCTGGGACATTTGTGAAAATATATCTGTGAGCCCAAAGGTCAAAAGTTTCTTAATAAATCCTAGCTCCATTTAAATGGTCTAACCTTAAAGTCCAGCTTAAGGGCAGGACAAATAGGCACTTCAGCCTTGGAAATAGCTCGGTCCTCCCTTTCCCTCCCCCACCTCCCCAATGGCTAAATTTGAGCCCGAGAGACATTGTAAATGATAGAACCATCCTTTCTCTGGTGAAGAAAGAACCCTGAATGAGATAACATGGGGATGAATCGCTGATGCCCCTGTATCCAGGTTTCTGTGGCTCAGGGATACAAAGGACCCGGATACTCAACCTGGGGGTTGCTCTGTCCATTTCAACATTGGAAAGCCCAGTCATCCAAAATGCCACTAGAAGCCACTTCTCCACGACCATTTATTTAAAATAATATAACTTAAACTCATACCCTCAAAATCTTTGGAGGAAGATCGTATATCAAAAAAGAAGCCCATGAAGAAATCTATGTAACTGTTGAAAACCCATGTTTTATTATATCTTGCACAGAAGATACACACACACACACACACACACACACACACACACACACACACACACACACACACACGGTCCTGAAAATATCAGATTTTATTCCCATCCAGGAGAAGGCAGCAACCCATAGTCCAACACCAAAAGACAGGAGTTCAAGTCTCCGAACCTCTGTGCTTGGCAAACAGGTTAATTAGGAACAGCGAAGCCAGGCCACATGGTTACCTGCCTCCACTCCAGAAGACTAGAGAGGAACGAGGATCGAAACAGGTGCTGAAGTTTGGACAATGACCTTTTGGAAAAGAAAAACTCTTGAGGGCATCTGGTGCTCAAAATGAGAGAATCAAAATGCTCATCACTTATTTAATACCTGGACGTGAAAATGAGGTAGAAGTCAAAATGCTTGAATATGGTCCAGGAGTGCCCAGAGAGAGAAGGGTATGAAGTCGGGCTGGTAGGACTATAATCACACTGAGATGATCTAATCCTTTTTTCCTCTTTATGGTTTACAGTTACAACAATTCTCAAAAATAATGCTAAAAGTTTCAAAGCGAGTGTCTCAAGTGGGAGATTTGGGTTTTCCATCTCCCATGGCTGCAGTCCCCCAGCAGTGGCTCTGATGGGGGTACCAGGAGAAGCAGGTCACTGGGATGAAATGAAAGAGCATCTCTGGATGGAGCTCTGCAACCTCACCCACTTTTCAATCATGAAAAGTGGCTCCTTTAATGTAATCTTTTCCCTCACAAGAACAAACAGACCTTGAAAAGCTGCTCTGTAAGTGGCCCTGGAGTTGCCTGCAGGCTGTAATTGAGGGCTCACCAAAGATGCTAGGTTTCTAAAGAAATCCACCCCATTGGCTGGCGGAGCGTTTGACATTGCCCTACTACTCACCCTTCCCTGAGGCTTTCTGATTCCAGGAGGCTTAAGCTGGGCTGGGGAAGGACAACTTCCCCCCACCGTCTGTCGCCAAGAGCTAAGCACGAGTTGGCTTATCAGATCAGCTACTTACCTACTTGTAGGGGACTGGGGCTGTGAGTGTTAGGAGGGGATGCCATGGGGGGGAACAGGGATGGGGCACCTCCTGGGGGCAGCACAAGGACACCAGGTACCAAAGAGGAGAGGGATGATGCCTGAGTCCCTTTCTGCTGAGGGATGGCGCAGATGTTCCCATTCTAGAGAGAGCTCTGAAGGCTGAAAACGTCATCCTAACCCCACAGTTGAGAAACCCACACAGGTGAATGAATAATAAGCTTGACTAAAATGCCCAGCACCATTCTCGACTCCAACCACAAGAGGGCAGGCGATGGCAGAAGATGGTCTACAGCCTTGCCCGGAAAGTGCTCGGAAGACCTGAGGGAAAGTTCAGTCCAAGGGTCATCAATTACACATTTATGAAGCTGCTACAAGTTAAACTCTTGTTGAGAAGGAAGGTTCTAGATGTAACTACCATCCATTTAGAGAATGTATGTAGAAATATGTAGGAAAACTTGATTTTCTATTTGTTTCCTACAGTCAACAGTAAAGTGCAAAAAAAATTTTTTTCTAATTTCATTGGTTACTGTTTGTAGTGTTGAAGAAAAAGTTCTAGAATTTGAGCCAGAGGCCCTGAATTCTGGTCCTTGCTCTTCTCTTAAGAAGATTCTTGACCCCAGGAAACCACCTCCTGGAGCCTCAGTTTCCTCCTTGGTACGATGATAAAATACGACTTGGATGAACTCTGGGCTGCCTTCCAGAAAACAAGACATAAAATGCAATAGCATGTGAGGAAAGCAGGCTGAGAAGAATGAAGTGGGCACGAATGTAAGGTCCTGTAATGCTCCATTGACGCCGCATCCTTGGGGAATGGGCTGTTCCACGTGACGACTTTTCCAGATAATTGCATTTTAAATGCTGAAATTTGTTTTCCTTTTAACCTTCTGTAATGGAATCTTTCTGAAGTGTATTACACGCCTCTCTGGCTTCTTAAATCGAAAACTGAATATAATTTAACCTTTCCTGAATGTTCTAGGTCATCATGATGACTACCTCTTACTATATATACAGTCCTGAATAGAGCCCTGGTGCCTCTGGGCACAGTATTCAGGTAAGCAGGACCCTCATGCGTAATGTCCCCAGAGACTATATTATAAAGCTATAATTGGCAATTCTTCCTTCCTGCAATCTCCTACATCACTACCTGCAGTCATTTCTCCAAGCAACACCTTCTAGCAGCCTCCTGACACTCTGTTTAAAATCTGCTATAACCTAGAGGGAACTCAGGGTTGCCATGGGTAACCGGTGTCTGAGCTTGTAACAACTCTAAATTTAATTTTACACGCAGTTAGTGCTGTGCTGAAGGTTACCTCTGGCCAGGGCTGACATTCAGCTAGTTCGCCCAGTAGTAACGCCCCTGTACCAGCTGGCCAATCGCCCTGAGCTCCCCAGGTCCTCCTGCCAGCCCAGCACCCTGGCCCCTCTCCTGGGACCACATATATATCTCACACCCCAGTAACTCAAAGGTGCAGTCTGGCTCTGCGGGGCGCCAGGATGCACTGGCATCCTTTCCTACAGGCTGGTACCCACGCCACAAAGGTCGCTCAGTGTTTGAATATCACCCCGGTTTCTGGGCTGAAGATTATCCCCTTTCCTGCTGAGCAAACTGACAGAGTTTTAGGCTCTTCTCTGACCCTCAAACTCAAGGGCTTTTTCTCCGTTCATGCTGTGCCCTGGGGTCAGGTCGCCTGAGGCCAACCAGGAAGGGTGTTAAAAGCTACCTTTGATTGAACATCTACCATGTGCCAGAGGCCTATTCAGTACATTAAATAAATCATCTTATCTCACCCACTAAATGACCCTGTTGGGGAAAGCATCAACCTCCCATGGCTGAGGTAACCTTACCACACAGCCAATAAGCGGGGCTGAGAGTCAGGTCCACCTCTCCGAGGCCCCTGTTCTTTGCTCTGTGCCCTGCTCATATGTACTAATGTACAAAATAGTCCACTTGAGGTTCACATCCTGAAAAATACATTTGAAGTGGAACATGGGCCCTTTTACTTTTCAGAAAAGGCAACTTGTTTTTATTTTGGTGTGTGGGTTGTGTTTTAATTAATTCCACATTTTGTTACCAATTTGGAACAATCTGTCCGCAGGGAACGGATCTGGTTTACTTATAGAAAGCTAGCGGAGGGAGGGCGGGAGGGAATGGGGTTACAAAGTATTCCTTGCAGGAAATAATCTAAAAAACCTTCCCAGTTCTCCGGTCGCCAAAAAGACATATACAGAACATTCCAGAAAATCTCATCTTCCCCACAGTAGGTATGATAGAGTCGCAGACGAAAACTTTCCTCCATGTGTTACCAGCTACGCCTGACAGATGGGGCATGTGACATCAAACGTTACTGGTATCCCTCGCCGTCTCAGAAAGTTTCCTAGAAGTTCACTCTGCGATGATGCTGTTACCGCTCAAAAGAATGAGGGGTTCCCAGCACTACTTGGGGATGCTGGAAGCAAACTGCTGACCTCGTGATTGTCAGTCAGGGAAAAAGCAGAGAGGGATCTGCAATTTTGGGACAGTCACAGGTTAAGCTTTGGAACCAGTTCTGGGGTGCAGAAGGGTGTCAAACTCATGGCTGTGAATTCTCTGCTCTTCCCCCAGGGATGAACTTTCCAAATTGACCCTAAACGAATTTTTAAAATAAGCCAACCATGACCTCATCTTCTACACTTGGCACCTGCCTCTCCCATGCTCAGCACACATGCGATCTTTAGAGTGTTCTTTTCCGAAAACATCCACAGTGCTCTAAAGTTTCCAGAGTGACCTTGTCAGGGAGGAAATTGCCTGAATAACTCACTGGCCATAGGTGACAGGGTCAAAATATCATGTACACTAGTTTGCTAGCGCTGTCAAAATAAAGTACCACAAACCAAGTGGCCTAAGCGACAGAAATGTGTCGTATAGTTCTGGATGCTAAAAGTCCAAGATCAAGGTGTTGGCAGAACTATGCTCCCTCTGAGTACTGGAGAAATATCTGTACTGGAGAAATATCTGTTCCAGGTCCCTCTCTTAGCTTCTCGTAATTCCTTGGCTTGAAGCAGCATGGTGCCAACCTTCACGTGGCATTCTCCCTGTGTGCATGTCTATCCCCAGATCTGCCCTTTTTATAAGGACACTAGTCCTATTAGATCGGGGCCCACCTTACTCCCATATGACCTCATCTTAACTAATTACATCCGCAATGACCCTATTTCCAAATAAGGCCATGTTCTGAGGTTCTGGGGGGTTAGGACTTCAACGTGTGAATTTGGGAGGTGGGACACATGATTCACCCCATAACATCATCTAAGGGAGTTTTGAATTCTAAATCAAACTCAAGAGAAGGAACAGAACGGATTGCCCAAAGGAGTGCCCCCTATTATAATTCCAAGTGATATTGTGGATGACTTATTGTGTCGGTGAGGGGGGGGTGGGGGGGCGGGAGGGATGTTAGTGTACTGACACCTGAAATCTGTTGCTTACAAGTAAAGGTGACAGGACCAATGTATAACTCTGGTGCAGGTTTGAGGTCGTACAGCACAGAAGTTAGGAACACAGAATGTGGTGGCAGCTTGACCCAAGTTCACATCTGGTTCTCGCTTTCTTAGGTGACCTTGGAAAAGTCACATGGCCTCTCTGTGGTCAAGGTTCTCATCTAAAGCTGTCCTTTATAAAGTTGTGGTATGTATTAAATCACAGTGGGTGGCAGAGTGTCCCTATGGTAGCAACTGCTCAATAAACAGCATTTTTACACTACCAAACGTAAGGTAGATAGCTAGTGGGAAGCAGCCGCATAGCACAGGGAGATCAGCGGGGTGCTTTGTGACCGCCTAGAGGTGTGGGGTAGGGAGGGTGGGAGGGAGGGAGATGCAAGAGGGAAGAGATATGGGAACACGTGTATATGCATAACTGATTCGCTTTGTTATAAAGCAGAAACTAACACATCATTGTAAAGCAATTATACTCCAATAAAGATGTAAAAAAATAAAATAAATTAACAGCATTTCTTATAATTATGCCAGAGAACTAAGGAGTGAATCTTGAAAAATCGACCTTGTCTCTCTGCTGTCTTGTGAACTTGCTGGTTGTTATGGGTATTGGGAAGTCAGGACTCCAGGAGCCCTTGCCTCATTACTTGATTCACTTTCATACTGTCTTGAAGACCAAGCAGAGGGTCTTGGCCTTCTCCTTCTCCTACCCCTACATCTGAGGGGTTCTGGGTAGACCTTCCCTTACCTGGCCCTTCACCATCCAGCACACACACAATAGCCCCATCAGAGAAGGGAAGTTCAGAACCATGACTGTTCACTAGTAGGAAAGTTATGTTTGGAGGATTTACTTCCTTAGCCATGGAAAATTCCTGGAAGCCCAGTACAGTAACTGTTTCCTTAGTTTCTGTATTCTCGATGCTCTGGCGTTTGGGACTTTGATCCTGGAGAGACTGCCTCCCCCGTCCCCTGCCCCCAACCACCCTGGGGCCAGCTAATTCCTAGATATAGCAAACAATTCCCCTGGGAATGTGCCTTTGCTACACTAACCAGCCAGCCCAGAGCCCACACCCAGGCTGTCTTCTTTATCAAACTCTTACACATCAAGCCCATACGTCCCTGTCTAAATCACCTGGGGTCAGGTACTGGACAACTAGAGACCACCCCTATAGCTCAGAGTCTGCCAAAATTACTCAAACTATCCTATCCTAGGATTACTCAGTGTACCTACCATGCCTCGCCCAATCCATCCCTTGAAACCCCCAATAAAGGCTTTGGGCCATGCCTTCCCCTCTCCCCGCTCTGCCTCCTGAACAACGCTGGTGTTTCCCCCTGTGGCCCTGCAAAGTGTGCTGTGCTCCCTGTTTCTAGGGATCTGTGAGCATAAACTTCTTCCTTCATGACAGTCGTTTCCCCGTCTGCAGGTCTTACCATACTTGATTCAAACAAATCCCAGGCACATTTTAGAACACCCACAGGCCTGTTCCTTGACCTTCTTCCTATTTCCATTCCCCAAGATCCTCCTCTTCAGCTATTTTAGCCCAGATGCCAACTGGCCACACCTGCCTGAATGTTTCTTCCTGACCACCCTAGGTGGAGTGGTGCACTGGATTGGGTATCCAGCTGGGAGTCAGCAGAGGGAGAATGAGAGTCGGCTCTGCCAGTTATCACTGGCCGGGCATCACGGGAACACCACTTCACCTCTGCGGGCTTCTGGAACCAAAACACCAGCTCAGGTGGCCCAAGTGAAATGTTTCATAGATCTCTCCTAATATGTTAGCAAAGGTGGCGAACTTCCTTCCCATCCCCACTCTGCTATCCTGACACACTTACCCAGGGTCTCAAAGCTAGTTTCCAGAAGACCTGTGGAGAGAACCCAGAATCCCAGGCTCAGTCCTACTGCTTCTTCCATCACATCATACTTGCTCCTTCCTCAGAGCTTCCATGAAAGAGTCTAGTGCTTTGTTCCATCTTCTCATGACCCTGAGCCCATCACCTTTCTATTCTTCTGTATCTTCTTTCTTTGCAAAATGGGCATCATCCTATCACTTGCTCCAACGAGTAAATTAAAAATCACCAAGGAATCTTCCCCTGTAGCTGTCAAACCATCTTATTCCAGGGCCAGATGTACTTTCAGAGCATGGGACAGAAAACTTTGCCTCTTAAAGACTCCACAGCCTTAAGTAGTACAAGAGAAGAGCTTTCTAAACAGATAAGGAACATTCCCCAAGTATGGGAAGACTTTCTCCAACGTCCTAAAGACTCCACCCATCTACTGGATAAGAAAATCCCAGTCTTCCAAAACACTCTCCATGTACAATAGTCATCCTGATGCTTTTATTGAGCACGATTTATTGTACTAGGCACAGTACTAAGTCCCACATGTGCATTATTTCATCATTTAGTCATTGTTATCAATAGATATTTGTTCTTATTTCACAGATGGGAAATCAGAGTCTGAGAGGGATGATTTTCCCAAGGTCGACCAGCTGGTAAGTGGGGAAACCTGGGGAGGCAGCCCCGGTTGTCTGGCTTCAGAGCTGCAGCTCCTGACCACAGCATTCTCCTGCTGGATGTGCCCTCCATGCTCCTCCTGCTACCTCTCCATCCAAACCCACTCCCTTCAAATCAGACAGCTGCAAATGATGAGGACCTTCAAGAATAGCTTTGAAAGGGCTGCCTCATAGTGATCCCCACTTCTAACCCTAAGGAACCCACCACCAGGGAGTAGAGTCACCTTATCAAGTCCTTGTAGCATCTTGAGTGCTACGGTGGTCAGTATTGCTTCTTTGCTAAGAGCCATCTCTAATCCCAAATAAAAACATTTATCTGCAACATCACTCCTTGAAAATGAGCAGTTATCTCCCAGGAACTGCCAGTTAGGCACTCAGCCATTAGCCAAGAGCACCCCATCAGTCCAAGAGGCAACCCAAAGGAAATACTAGTGAAAGTGTCTACTGAGTAAATACTCACATCAACCAGCCAGCCCTGTGCTATGTGCTTTCCATGAACTGGCTCATTTAAACTCAGACCACGTTGCATGTGCCTAATGACTTCTTGTTTGACCCCCCCCGCCCCATATCCACTCTCCACCCTTTTCTACCCTGCCTTTTGTCCCAGGAGGCTCACACATATGAACAACATCAGTGGGATCCCTTGCCCCTGGCTGATTCCCATTGATGGGAAGCTCTGGTAGGAGACGGAAGGGAAGGAAAAGATTGAAGTCAAGGTATTTTTGCACTGTTTTTCTCTCTTCAAGGTCTTCTCGGGTTAGATGTGTCCCCCATCAAAATGTCACCATGATTTCCAAGGTGCCCTTCTCTCTATGATCCTCTCCTTCTGGGATATAGGAGACATCCATCCTCACAGGAGCCCCTGAAGGCTTGACAAAACTTACGCATCTCAGAATATCTTCAAACTTCTCTTTTCCTGTCTCTTTCATATATACCCATCGTTAAAACCCTGGTGTGCAGTAATGGATTAACTTGGCAGGTTTGGGGTATTCAGTACCTGTGCATTCCAAAGAAAGGAATGTCCCTTGACCAGCTCCTGGGAGGTAACGTCTAAGCTCTTGAAATATCCTGCCTGATAAGAGTGTCTTTGTATACCTGGGGCCTTGGGCCACACCAGATAGTTTATGCTAATAATGTGATCTATGATGGCGGCTTTGGGCCATGTGTTACTAGTTTGGTCTCTGAAAGGACTGGATACTTAGTGACTAAGGTCAGCTACACAGGCATGGAGTGCTTGTGTGACTGACCCCCAATAAAATATCTGGACACCAAGGCTTGGGCAAACTCGCCTGGTTAACAATACTCCGTTAAGTGTTGTCACACATCATTGCTGAGAGAATTGAGTGCTTCTGTACAGCTCTGCTAGGAGAGGACAACTGGAAGCTTGTTCCTGGTCTCTCCTGGACTCTACTCTAGGCACCCTTTACCTTTGTTGACTTTAATCTGATTCCTTTCATTGTGATAAACTGTAACCGTGAGTATAATAGCTTTTCTGAGCTCTGTGAGTTCCCCAAGTAAATCACTGAAGCTGAGAGCGGTCTTAGAGACCCTAACTCACCCAGAAAACAACAGAACAGGCCAATCGTAACTTACTGCCATGGTAGGTTGTCACATGGGTAGAAAACAGAAATATGTTCATTCAGATAAGATCCAAATGGATCTTCCAGGATGGGGAAATTGGCGGGGTGGGGGATGGTCTAAAGACATTTCTAAGCATCTCAAGGGTCTTCTGGACTGTGAGTCTGTGACAAAGGTGATATGGGACAGGCAGATGGAAACATAACCAGGACCTAATCTCTGTTGCTCCGATTAGAGGTGAGATGCTAGGTTGAATGGAAAAGAGGGTCTAACTCAATGTGACATTTCTCATACTCTTATCATGTACTGTTTCTCTTCTTTCTAACCCAGGTTTCAAGGAAAAAGGAGAAACTTTGAGCCTGAGTCTTCTAAGAGATAAGGAAGCAAAAAGAGAAACATACAAATACCGAAAAACTTCAACTTAGAGTGTGTATTTTCCCTCTGTAAGATAAATGCCACTGGCTAATCGCCACAGTAGGACTCACAGCCCTCAGCAGCCGCGGATCCCAGCATCAGGCATAAGTGAACCATAAGGGCTCCGCATCCTGCCCCCACGCCAGTTGGCACTCCCCACTCACCTGGCCCCAGTGACATCAACTCCGACCATCAGCTGCCCATTCAGGGAGAGGATCTCATCCCGCAGTCGGACTTTCCCACTCTTCCCTGCCGGGCTGTTCTTCCTCAGCTCTGTCACCCAGATGCAGCCCACATCCAGCACGGGGCCCTGGTGGGTTTTCCTCTTCTTGCCCCCTCTGCGCTTTTCTCCATAGTCCCCGAAAACAGGGATGTTCCCAAAACTAAGGCCCACAGTCTCTGCGTCCCCCAGCTCCTTGGCGAGGTACACAGTACAGATCTCCATCCCCGTGGGGCTGTGGTCAGGTGGGACCGCACTCTCGTCCACAGCAAAGTTCAGCTGGATGTACTCCTGCAGCTTCCGGATGGCCGCCTGGCAGAGGCGCTGCTCCGGCCCGGCCCCGCCCTCCCGCAGGCTGTTCTGCAGCCACTGGTAGAGGAGGGGCAGGTGCAGCCCAGCATTGTCCTGGGTGATGGGCATGGTTGGCGACTCCTAGACGCCAACATCATGAGAGAACCTACTCCTGGGGGCTGGGCCCTGTGGGGCCCCTCGTCCCACGGGAACGCGGGCTGTCCTCAGCTTTGCCTGTGTTCATGTTCAGGCTGGCAGACAAGCCTAAGGAAGACCTACTCTAGTTCTGGCTGTTTGCTTTGGCAAGAGGAGGATGGGACACGATTAAAACAACAGTGGAACAATCACTGGGCCCAGAGTGTCAATGAGGGAAGGAAGGAAGTGTCTGACCAGTCCGCGCTTGGTTCATTTCACAGTGGGGCCCGTGCAAAGGACCTGGAAGTGAGGTGTTCCACCAGCAGCGACAGGGCTACCTCCCCTGGACTCGTTCACACCTGGAAGAGGAAAAACAAAAAATTCCGGTCACAACAGTGAGCCTTCTGACACAGCATGCATGGCAGGAGAGTATTACAGAAGGACTGTGTTTGCTTTTTAATTTTTTTTTTTTGCGGTACGCAGGCCTCTCACTGTTGTGGCCTCTCCCGTTGCAGAGCACAGGCTCCGGACGCGCAGGCTCAGTGGCCATGGCTCACGGGCCCAGCCGCTCCGCGGCATGTGGGATCTTCCCGGACCGGGGCACGAACACGCGTCCCCTGCATCGGCAGGCAGACTCTCAACCACTGCGCCACCAGGGAAGCCCTGTGTTTGCTTTTTGAGTCAGGAACCTAATGCCCCTCCCCATTCCACGGCTTTGTTCCCTCCACCCTGTGCACACACACATGTACACACACACAGTCATACACAGATGCACACACACAGTTATACACAGATAAACAGATGCACATATAGACACACAGATACACACAAAAATACACCTGTACACACAAATGCACAGATACACACGCACGCACACACACCCTTCCCTCAGACAAGAAACCTCCGGAATGCTGACCTTCCCCGGGAAGTTCCCCTGATCAGCAGGGAAATGAGATGGCTTTTGCCAGGACAACCCTCATCAACTCACATCCACCCAGGAGGCTCTGTGTGACAAGACTCCCTGGAAGATTGTAGAGGGGTTCTGGACATATTTAAGAACTCACATTCCTGGGAAGTTCAAGTCTATGTCCATTTGCCTTGATCAGCCCAAGTGTATGCACAGGAGGTCTCTCCATTCCAGAACTCTGCTCTAACAGTGCTACCAAGAGGAGAAGAGCCGCTCAACACTGCAGAGAGATGCAGGCTCTCCCCTAGACCACCGCCAGTCCTAAGTTTTGTCGAGGGTCCTGGCTTTATCATGTAGACTCAGAGGGTATCATGTCCCTTTACAGCCTATAGCTTTAGTCGCCTCGCTTCTTTTTCTTTGGTAAACTGTTGAAACCAGCCTACACTTAGGCCAACCCAGAAGCCATCTCCTGCAGAGAGATGTTTCTCCAAGCTTCTGGGGGAGCAGCCCTGGCCGCTCCTTGGCTTGCCCTGGACACACTGCTCACACAGCCATGCACCCACTCCAGGCTGCACACGTCTGCGGCAGGTGCGGCTCCCCAGCGGGGGTGGCAATGATCCCCTCCCACTGAACATGCACAGCGCCCGGCACACAATCCATCCCCCCTCGGCGATAGGTTAATTGAATTCCATGGCCAATTCTCCTCCACCGAAGAGATTTTCACCTCCATCCTCTGTAAACACAGAAAAATGACTCCTTTCAGTCTCTTCTCAGAACTTCACTTTCACCCAGAGAAAGTCAATATAAACTGTGCCATCAAAGATGGAAAACATTCTCGAGCCTTCTCAGGAAGTGATTTAACAAGGAATAATAATAAATGGGAGAGGTGTCAGAAGCACATCAATAATAAGTACTAATACTCAGTAACCGTAAAGAAATTTCCAATAGAGTTAAGTTGTGAGTTTCCAAAGAACTTGAGTGCCAGCTATTAATTGGTTCCAGATAAACCAAAAGCTTAGCAAAGATCATCTACATAATCACGTGCCTATTAAAAAGAAAGGCAAGATCAAAGAAAAGGTAATCCACACATGGACGAAAGCTGACTGTCTCCTTTGGCCAAAATACGTAACACCTTTCACTGACAAGTAACTCCACACAGACGTATCAAAATCTTATGAATAAATCAAAACGTTTTCCATCAGGCCTCACAACTCTTACTGAGTCTCTGTTTCCTCACCCGTAAAATGAGAAAGTTAAGCTAAATGAACTCTAAGTTCTCTCATACTCCACAGAGAGGTTCTCAAATATAGTGGCAATGTCTGGTTCGTCAATACGCTCCCTACCTCAGCACAGTGTCTGTCACCTTGTAGACTCAATAATTTAAAACAATTTTTTGTTTTTTGGCCACGCTTTGCAGCACGCGGGATCTTAGTTCCCAGACCAGGGATAGAACCCATGCCCCCTGCAGTGGAAGTGCAGTCTTAACCACTGGACTGCCAGGGAAGTCCCTAAAACAATTTTTTAAAGATGGTTTAAAATTAAAATTTTGATGGTGATTCAAGGTGTTAGTCACGGTTCAGGTGATTCCATACATATGAAAACAGAGTAAACATCTTGGGTAAGGTATTCATTAAATAAGTCTGATTGAAGAGAACCAAACTTAAGAGTAGTAGAGAATTTTTTCCCCAATGTCAACTTGTATTTAAGCAACATGTATTATTGAACATCTATTAAGAACCAGACCTTGAACTTGGCACTGAAAATATACTACCAAAAAGGCAAATTCCTTGTCTTGAAGGCATTCATAGTTTAGTGGGAGATGCATAAATAAACAGAAATTAGCGGGTAACAAGTCTATGACCACCCTCTTAACAGAATGAAGGCACATTCCTGGCAGCCACATTCACATAACATAAGTCCCCAGCCCCTGTTGATGGGTCCCAGGCTGAGCATCTCATGCAATCTGGAACAGACTTCTTCTCTGAGAATGGAGAGACCTTGAGAGAAGGGATCTAGTCTCCAGGGTGTGGCAGGAACTATAACTTTTGAAAAAAGGACCTCTGGATGGCAATATTCTACCTGCTCTGTGAACTGAAGAGCAAAGAAAGTCATCCTGCCAAGAAATAAAATAAAGATGATTGGTAGAAGGCAGAGGGGCAAGACTGGGAAGAGAGAATGCTCTAGCTTCCCCACAGCATCTGGGATTTCACCCATCCTAGATGGGGCTGTACTGCCCTCCCACCTCGATCTGAAAGACCCTATCAATTCTTATAATACATTACATTTGAAAATTTTAACTACTTAAATTTTAAAAAAAGAGAAAGAGAAAAGGTAAAGCAAAACAAAAGTAAAAACAAACAAAAAAAACCCTTTAAACTTTACCTTGAGTTGTTTTCTGCTCTTTGCAGCTCAAAAGTTTTTAATGAATACATTGGAGGTGAGCAAAGCCGATTGGCTCAGACTGGATCATTTGTCTATCAGTAGTCTAACTGGTTATCGCCAAGGGGGCAGGGTCATGAGGTATCAATATGGCTGCTGGGAGCCCACCCTCTGGCCCTGAATGTGGTGAGGGCAGAGAAGGAGTTTTCAGAAAAGGAAAAATTATTTCAAGTGTACAGACACCCTCAAAGAGATTTAGTCTTATTAAGGTGTTCATGGGCTACATAACCTGTCAATTCCATACCTATAATTAGGAATTTTCCAGTAATCTTTCCAGCCCCCTATTTGATCAACTCCTTTTCTGCGATTTTCTATAAATAAAGGAAGTAGAAGCATTCCCATACACTGCAACATTTTGAGATGACTCAAGGCATATGCAAAGACACACAATCTTACAATACTACTGTGAAAAGTGTGGTTCTTCCACAATATCCCATGAAACATTCCAATACCAACTATTCCAGTGAGCAGAATGTTGACCCAGAGAAGACACAGAAGTCTGAAAATGGTTACAAATAACAACATCCCTCCATGGCTGATGTGTGTAAAGGTCTAAAAATTTCTCATCCTGAAGATCAATCCATTTCAACAGGGAGTAGAATTTGTGGACATGGCAGTCTGCTGCAGTGGTACGGATCACTTTTGTCTACCATACATAATTCTCCAATTAGCTTCCTATCTCAAGCAAACAACCATGATAATTTAAATTAATTTTGAGTAGCTTGAAGCTGACAGCCTTAACTTTAAAAATAAATGCTTCTGTCCCCGAGGTAATTTACTAATGTGGTGTTGGAATCGACCAAAGTTCTTGGATCCCCTTTTAGCTAAGCCATGTTTTTTCAGCAGGGTGACATTACCCACAAAACTTAGATATTATAATGGTTAATGCCCCACCTCCCCTGCAAAGCTCAATCCCACCTGACAAACACTTATTGCTTAGTATTTAATTTCTTGTGTTAGAATTTAAATTAAATTAAAATTTTCTCTGGGGTAAGAGGAGGGGGACAATAATGGAAAAAAAAAAAAAAAAAAGGAGAGAAACAGTGAACTAAGTGAAACGAATCATCTGTTCAAAGCCACAGACTCAGAGTCACCTGAAATCCAAGGCTAAATCCTGAAGCTGGCAGGAGGTGCGAAAAGGTCTGGCTTCTCCAGATCTGGCCTCAAAATCCAGTTACACCGTACTGTCTTATTGTACTAACTCCCGCTTCCAACGGTCCTGGATTCTAAATGTTCTCCTATTCGAACCTCTGCTAAGTTCAAATTCCTCAACCTCCGTCTAATCTTCCTTCCTCCTGGATAGGACTCCTCTCTTGACTTTTAGGAAATGCTCACATTTTAAAAGGAAACCAATGTTGATTAAATATTTACTACTGATTTATTCCACAGATGTTCACTGAGTGCCCCTCACGGGCTGGGCCCTGAACAAAACAGACAACGTTCCTACAGAGCCTCATGAAGCCTGTGATCTGATGAGGGTGCATTAGTAAACATAAAATACGGTAACATCAGATGGTGATTAGCACTGTGAAGAGAATTAGGGTAGCATCAGAAGACAAAGAGGGATGGGCGTAGGAGGGGATTAGGAAAGACCCCTCTGGGAAGAGACCTGAATAAAGTGAGAGACGAGGTGAGAGAATATCTTTGGGAAGGCTGTTCTCAGCCAAGGGGACAGCAAGTGCAAAGACCCTGAGGTCAGAGCCTGCTCAGCTGCCTGCAGAGGTAAGAGAGATCAAGGAGAGCATGGCTACAAGGAGGGAGTGAGGGGAAGCCTCCCCCTGTGCTGGCTGCTTCCTCACTGTCTCATTCATTCTCCCTCCGATTCCCATAACCACCATTTAATTGTCACAACAATACTGCAGGGAGATATACTGTTAGTATGCACTTTTTAAAGGCTCAGAAAAAATAACAGAAACAGAGAGGCTAAATAATTGGCCTGAGGTCTCACAGTAAGTAACAGAGCCAGGACTAGCACGCAGACCCACGGGGCGGGGCCTTGCCCTTCTACATCAGCACGCTGCCTGCCTGCTTCTGACAACCTTGCCTTTCTGCACCTGCACCCGACTGCCCCGGACGGGCACCCTGCCTGGTGATCTCTGTTCCACCACCGATGGACCTCCTGTGATAAATAAGCAGGTAGCTTGAGCCAGAAGCTTGTGACTGTCTATGTGATAGCCATTCCCTCTTTCTTCCTTTATTTTCTTGGACGTGGTGATGTATTCATCTAAAACCCAGCCTCTCTTGGAGGAGGTATGGATAGCCCTACAATGGAGTTCTGGCCAATGAGATAAAAGTGGATATTCTGGGTGGGGTTCATGCCAGCACTCCTTAAGAGCAGACATGGAAGAAAAAATAACCCCCCACGTCGTTTAATGACCGTTATTTGGATTTTTCAAAATCCAACCGATTAGCTGAATTAAACTCCAAACAAATGCACAATGTGGTGCCTAGAAGTGGGGAGACTAAAAGTAACAGAACCTGGGACTTCCTTAGCAGTCCAGTGGCTAAGACTCTGAGCTTCCACTGCAGGGGGAGCAGGTTCGATCCCTGGTCAGGGAACTAAGGTCCCGCATGCCGCACAGCGCGGCCAAAAAATAAATAAGCAAATAAAATAAAAGTAACAGAACCTAAAATGTGGAACTAGATGAGCAAGGAGTGGGGAGGGGGGAGGGAGGGAGATGCCAAGGACTTAGATACTGTAGGCTGGAAAGGTGACGCTCATTGTACTATGAAATATTTGGTTCACCTGGCAGCTGCTGTGCAGTGGAAAGTCACAGACGTGTTGACTGAGACCGTGGTGTTAGAGAAGTTGGTAGGAAAAATGCAGAATATTGGTGGTGCTTTATCACTCCCAGCAAAGTCCTGAGCTCCTCAGCTGGCAAGTGAGAGGGGAAGAAATACCACTCTACTAAGGAAGGCACGCTGGACATTCAGCCCACGATCTGTCTCCTGAGAGGCCTGCATTCGGACGCTGGCAGGGCTGAGACAGGCTGATTGGTTAGAAGGGGGCGAGTGGTGCCCTATCAGACAGAGGTTGTAAGCCTGCTGCCAAAGATGTGGTCACGCACCGGAGGCCACTGTTTCGGCTATGGCCAGCAGCATACGTTCAGTAGCATACATTAAGTTAAAATTTAGGGACATGGGCAGAACTCCTGAACTGGAAAGGAAAAGAAACAAGTCATCAGGAATTGACCAGACGCCTACTAAGTTTGTGAGGGAACTCTATTGCCAAAAGACCCCAACCTGATCTGCAGCAATTCACATCAATGAGCAGTAGGCTTGGTGATGTGTATAGCCCCAGAGAAGGTATCCTCCCCATGCCCACCAGAGAAGTGGTCATGGGGAACAATGAATGAGGAATAGCCCCCAGAGAGAGGCAAGGGTGCTGGAGGGCAAGGAACAGGAGTTCTTGCCACAGAATGAGGGGTTGGACTCTCGCTATTCCAGGAGAATTTGGTCATTGCTAACGACAGTGACTGCTTTGTTTTCTATCCCTCCTTTTATAAAGGAAAGGTTTTATTGTAGCTATAGTACACCTTTCCCAGTACTGCAGGTTAGATGTGTCGGGGCTCAATTGCAAGGAGTTATATTCAGGACTGATGGAGAGGACCACACATCACCCAGAGATCCAGGGCTCCAATCTTGATATGCTAACTCTATGAGGCTTGAGAGCCTTCTCTCTTGAAAACAGAGAGTCTATCCCACATACGGAAAGGAGGGTATGTCTGAGGAACCACAGGAGGGAACTGTGGCTAGCTGACTACTAGAATAGAAGAGAAACTTCTATTCTTCCCTAACAGAAATCCATCTGTGTTTGAAGAACAAGTACCCAGCCAAAACACTATGTTTGTTAGTGTTCCTTCAGAGAGGGGTAGCCATAACATATAGTCTTGGCCCGTGAAGTTGTTGGGTGGGTCTATCAGAGAGGTTCATTTTTTATGAGTTCTTTTTCTTCCTTTTTCATGCTTAAAATGCACATGTGATGGCTGGAGCTCTAGTAGCCATCTTGTGACCAACCATAAGACAGTGGCCTGACTTCCTTGAGCCGCTGTGCCAACCCTAGGTGTTCTACCTCCAGACTTATTACATGAGAGAAAAACAGCCCCCCCCCCACCTTCAGTCCTGTTAATTAGTCATTCTGTTACAGGTGAACGAAATCCCTAATGAAGGTATTGCTTTAACTCACTCTTAACCCTCAAATTCAAGGTCCAGAATATAATCCTGAGTGTTTTAACATCAGCCCTTCTATTTTGTCAGTTAGCAGCTATCACTGAGTTCCTACCTTGATATGGGGGCACCACCACTACCACCGAAAACAACAACAACAAACAGGGCATGTTTCTATCCCTTAAAGAGCAAAAGCCCGCATGAATCCGTCCACCACCTGCAGTCCCAGGTGTTAACAGACGAACCTACAACTGATTGAGAAACATGATAAATCAAATGATTGTGACTCCTTTAGGTCAGCTTGTGTTTTGGAAGAGCAAGATGCTGGCTAATGTTTAACTGTCTACGTGACTGGCTCTAGACTAGCGGAATGGCTGTGTATGAGACAGAAGAATTTGATCGGCCTTTGTTTCATGCAGCAAGGATCAGCTGTGCCAGGCATGGTGCTAGGCCAGGGAAGAAATGATGACCAGCCCTGTGGAGGCTGTGGTCTGCTGGGGAAAGAGATCACTGAACGCAGTGTGCGAAGGGCCATGAAGTGGCACATTTTGCGGGCACATGATGGATTCTGGAAAGTGAGGCTTTCCAAGGTCTGTGCTGGAGTTTTAGGGGATGGGAGAGCTGTTCTCATAGAATTAAAGGTGAGGACGTAGAGAGGCTCTCCGGGATTACTACGTCCAGCCTTCAATTAGACAAATGAGAGAAAAGCAGATCAAGACAGGACCCAGATCCTTTAGTTTCTGGGTCTGATGACCCTTGAAGAGTAGGAAAAACGAAAAAAAAAGATGAATGAAATGAAAAAGAATGACCTGGCAGCTAGTTTGAGAATCTAGTGCTTGAAGATATTCTGTGTCCTAATACATGGACTATTTGTTCAAATTTTTTAAAAATGGGAATGAGTAGAAATTTCAGAAATTCATGAAACATCATGAATCTTTTCTCTCAAGATGAGTGCAAGAAAACAGTTGGGGGCCAGAAAACCAAAATGAATATTATAAATCATTTCCGCTTCCTATGTATTTCTAAAATATATCTGTTGTGGCTTCAAATACTGAAACAAGTTTGTACGTTTGCAGTTTAAGATTGTTTACTCAGAATGTCAGGCATTGGGCAGTTCTGGATTAATTATATATCTGGAATTTAGGCATCTAGATTCTGAAAGAGTACGATGATTGGGGAGAGAGGGCATTTATGAGGCAATGTACATATTTGTGAAATGGCAATTCAACACTTTGAAACAGTTGCTATCTACCAAATGGGTAACTGACTGAGACTTCTATGTGGGCAGTAAGACTTTCCTGAGGTCACTGTGGTTGCTCATTTTATTTTATTTTTTTTTAATTTTTTTGCGGTACGCGGGCCTCACTGTTGTGGCCTCTCCCATTGCGGAGCACAGGCTCCGGACGCGCAGGCTCAGCGGCCATGGCTCACAGGCCCAGCCGCTCCGCGGCATGTGGGATCTTCCCGGACCGGGGCACGAACCTGTGTCCCCTGCACCGGCAGGCGGACTGTCAACCACTGCGCCACCAGGGAAGCCCGGTTGCTCATTTTAATGTGACCATCCTGCCCACTTTGTATGAATTGGGCAGCCATGATGCCACCACCTGTCATCTGCAGGCCTGTAGATCATGCCATCAACATACAGCATGCATATAAGTTCTTCAACGACACTGGAGTTATTCTTTTTTAATGGGTAGTTATTTTACAATTGTTTCTTTCAGAACAATTGCACTGTTTAGATGCTTCTGGTGTTTAGACTTTTGGGTAAATAATCTTCTCACTATATTTAAATTCTTAGCATCCAACTGCATAGGATCTGACCTCATCGTTAATTAACAATGACTCAAGTATTTCTAACAGCCAATGATACACTCTGCCATTAGCTAGCTGTAGGTCCCCAGGCAAGTCATTTAGCATCTTTGAGGCTCAGTTTCCTTTTCGGCCAAATGAGGCAGTACTACTAAGTTTCCTTTCAGTTTGAGCAGTTTGCTGGACGTTGGAGCTGAGTTAGCAAGTCAGGGATGGAGTCACTAGCCTCATTAAGAAGCATGTACACCACACATGGAAGTTTTAAACTGCAGAAAAGATGGGCCAAATTGCTTCATCAGATTTTGAGTATTTGCCAAGACAAAGGGGCAGGGGGGCCCTGGGTGGTTTCCGTTCATGTGCTTATAACTACAGTTCAGCCTTTCCAGAAGACAAGACGAAATATATCCTACTGAATAAAAAACTCTGTGGAGTGGCAGAAAGAACCAAGGTTTCAGGGAGGGGGAAGGAACTTGCCTGAGGGGGTTGTGGGAATGAGAGGAAATCCGGTGTTTCCATTGAGGACCTGCAGACTTTCCAATTTGGCAAAGGCCTAAGTTGTGCAGAGACCGGCCTCCACTCCCTCCCCTCCCAGACTGCTTGCAGCCATCAGGGCTGCAGCGCCTGGTGCGGGGAGAGTATCCTCAAAGGAAATCAAAAGATCATGGAGCACAAAGGTTCATCCCCTGTGCCTCTCTGAGAAGCGGCCCCTTTCCCCAGGCCTCACTGTGGGAAAGGCTCAGACAATGGTCATGAGAAGCAAGTCAACATCCACGGAGTGACAGGAAAGGAATCCTCATTTGACCTCTTCCAGGCGGGACATCAGAATTAGGGAAAGAGAGACTTCCCTGGTGGCGCAGTGGTTAAGAATCTGCCTGCCAATGCAGGGGACACGGGTTCGAGCCCTGGTCCGGGAAGATCCCACATGCCGCGGAGCAACCAAGCCCGTGCGCCACAACTACTGAGCCTGCGCTCTGCAGCCCGCGAGCCACAACTACTGAAGACCACACGCCTAGAGCCTGTGCTGCACAACAAGAGAAGCCACCGCAATGAGAAGCCCGCGCACCGCAACGAGGAGTAGCCCCCGCTCGCTGCAACTGGAGAAAGCTCGTGTGCAGCAACGAAGACCCAACGCAGACAAAAATAAATTTTAAAAAATAATAATAAAAAAAAATTAGGGAAAGATTGTGAAGGCGTGTGATACATGAGTCCCCATGTTCTTAATGGCCCCCAAGGCTACTTGTGTGTCATCTTGGCCTTTAAAAGGGTAGTGAAACCGAGCACGACCCTTTGGGGCCCTCCAGGGTACAAAAGCCTTTTGGTGCCCCCATTTCTTGTTTTTAGGAAAAAGGCTTCAGGCTCCTAGACCGTCCCTGAGTTCCGGAGGGCAGATTCAAACAGTTAATGATTAGAACGACAGAGGCACAGGACTCCTAGCTCCTCCAGAAGGGATATACATAACAATATGACACAAATCTCTGAGTTTTTCTACAGGAACTAGGGTCCCACCCAGGTGGAGGATGGGAACTTCAGGCTGAGCACAAGCAGGAGGACCCCAGACTGGCTGGAACCAGAAGGCTGATGAATGAGATTCCTGCAGCACCACCCAGTTACCTCACCACTGACCAATCAGAGGAGACCACACACCCTGCAGCCTTTAAAAATTCTTTGGAGCATGAGTCGCCCTGTTCTCCTTGCTTGGCCCTACCATAAACATTTCCTGCTCCAAACTCCAATGTTTCCGTTTTTGGGGCCTCACTGTGTGTTGGGCACAGGAACCTGGGTTTGACAGTTATGGGAGTGTTGCCAGAGCTGCTCCAGGTCTTTGCTCACAACCCTCCAACCCCCACCTTTAGCAGGAGTTAACATAAATCTTTAGGTTAAAGAGTCCAGAGATAAGAAAGGAAGGGAAAAACAAACAAACAAATTTAAAAAACCAGATGGAACCAGCTGGGACCAAGATGGTGACCAATCTGACCTCCAACAGACCTTGAGTCTCATTATATGTTGATTTTACTACATTAGCATATTAAATGACACACCTACCAGAGGCCTTGACTGGACATTAAGGACCAATAAAAAGGATAGTAAGCGGGTGGCACCCCAATCCTTCAAAAAAGCCCTGCCCCTTCCCTGGTAGACTAATGCATATGCCCCCCCATCATTAGCCTCACTCCTCCTCCATTTGTCTTTACTCTTTAAAATTAAATCCCTCTTATCACATGGGCGAGAAGTTGATCTGTGAACTTAGTTCCCCCTTCTCCATCCTTTGGCCACTGAATAACGCTTATGCTGTGTGCATCTCAGCTTCAGTTTCATTATTCGGCTGCTTGAACCAGAACAGGAAAAGAACCCTCCCCCAGCCGCAGCAAAGAGCCTCAGCCAGCCTAGGGCCCAAGCAGGGTCCATAGGACTTAATTCCGTAACAGGAGAGAAATGAAGTAGAGAGAAAATAAGATCAAAGTTTGTAGAAACAGGAAGGAAATAGGCCAGAAATCATCGATTCTACTCTGGGCATGAACCTTGGGGAGAAGCCTGGGGAAATGAAGAGGTTGGACCCACTGTCTAAGATCCTGCTGTTACTGTGTCTGTGCTAATGTCCAGGGGCATGTGCATAGTTAAAAGATGTGGCTGGGGAAGGTCACTGGTAGGCCAGAGAGATGCCACAAGGTGAGCCTGACCTTGGTCAACTTCCCACCATCCATTTCTTCAGGCTCCCAGGCTCGGAAACATGAATTCTGTCAGCACATTGAAAGACAGAGACATACAATTACGAGCAGGAAAGCTCATTCATTAACTTTCAGTTGGAAAATACAATTATTAAGTGGGCAGGATGTTTGCATGAACCTGATCAATGCCTGTTTTCCCTGCAGGCAGGCTGCAGAGGAAGACAAACTGCAGAACAAGGAGAATCAGGTGAGCATAGGAGGGCTCCCCATCTAAGGCACTCCCTCCTACTCCAGCCTGGGCTTTGCAAAGGGAACTGTCCACATAGCCAAGATTCCCCTCCACCTGACAACATTTGAAAAGGTATCACCCACACCTGGCTCCTGGAGGTTTTTGCCCTCTTCTCTGCACTAACTACCCCCCTTCGATTTACACCCCTTTCTCCTAACCACATACCATATAACATCAGTATGGTATGATTTCTATCTTTTGAATTATGAGCACAATCATAGTTTAGTCCATCCTCCCCAAGATTCCTTTGATTTTATGTTTTTATGGACAGTTTCTTAACTTGGATATTTCTGAGGCTGGCTATTCAACCGTGCATGATGTATTTACTAGTTTAATTATCAACATAGAAAACTTGTCTTTATTCCTAAGGTCAGGGTTGTGAGGCGGGGGTCTCACTATTGCCCCCAAGTACCAAGAATACTTTCCAGATTTAACCAAACTACAGGAGGCCACAAAGTGGTCACACAGCAGCCCCTCCTCAGCACGGCTTTGATCTGCCCAGACTGGTGCATGGGAGAGCTTGAGTGAGGCGAGGGCAGGAGGGACAGAACTAAAGTCACGAAGAAAAAGCCAGGAGAGTCAATGCTCTTCTCACCACTCTAAACCCAGAGCCCTGCCGAGGAGCCTTATGCCGCTGAGGTTCCAGACGGCTCTAGCATTTCCCAGAGCCCTGCGGCCCTGTGGCAGCATCCCCGCTACACAGATGGGGCAACAGATTGAGAGGGGACCTGCGATTCAGTCGGCAGGCAGAGAGCTAGGTGTCCATGACGTCACCCAGCAAACTCTCACTTGGGATTGGAAGCACATTCTCATCCATCAGGCAGACCCTCTGGCCAGGCTGGAAATTGGAACCAAAAAATCCTTTCTAGTTCTCTGCATTGGAGAAAATGTAGGCGCTGGGGCACAACTATTTGGGAGACATGTAGATGGTTGAGTCCATTATGGGTTTAAAGTTTTAGGACAGTAATATAGCTTTTTCTAAGCCTGCAGAGATAAGTGCTATGGAAAAGAGATGCTCCCAGGTACCCTGCTGGTGTGGGGAATTACCAAGATTAACAAATCTGCCATTACCTGCCACCCACCAAGTTCCTTTGAAGCCCTTCCAACACGCTTTAAGCATCCTGGTCATTCCCCCTGCAAAGCTGAGCACGCGCCAAGTCAGACTCTAAAGGAATCCTGTGAAAATAACTGAAGACCTGTTCTCAACTTGAAATCGCAAGTCTCTTCACCTGAGGGGGTGATTAAAAACTTGGCCCGCCTCCCCATGCAGATGTTCTTGCGCCCTGCCTGGCGGGCCCCAGTCCCTGGCTCTGCTCTCTCCTGCTCTGTCTTGTTACCCCCTTCATGTCCACTGCTCTCCAAGACTCTCTCCATTTCACCTTCCACCCAAGTCCTTTCCCACGAGTCTCATGACCAGAAAAGAAATGGAAAGAAAGATCCTGTGTTCCTGGGTTCTACAAGATAAACACAGGTTGAGACAATGAGGATTCCTCAGAGAGGAATCATTCATTCATTCCCTCGTTCTTTTAACAAATATTCATTGAGCGCAGTAAACAAAGCAACATCCTCACCCTTAGGAACTTAAAATCTGAAGCAGTCTTCCAAATCTGGGCCAAGTCTCAGAATCACTGGAGGCCATGGCGGTTTTCAGGTAACTGCATTTTTAACAAGCGTTTCAGGTAATTCTGATGTAACAGGACTTTGAAACTATTCATTGGGTAGAACAAGAGGTGCCACAACTCCATGACTCAGAATGGAGACCATGGGAGGAAAGTCAACTCTAATATCCTAATGTTTCAAGAGCCCCCTCATTTCTCATTCATGTAGGGCTGTTAGATTTAGCAGATAAGAATATATAGTGCCCCATGAAAGGATGCTCAACATCATTAGTTACTAGAGAAATGAAAATCAAAACTACAAGGAGGTATCACCTCACACCAGTCAGAATGGCCATCATCAAAAAATCTACAAATAATAAATGCTGGAGAAAGTGTGGAGAAAAGGGAGCCCTCCTACACTGTTGGTGGGAATGTAAATTGGTACAGCCACTATGGAAAACAGTATGGAGGCTCCCTAGAATACTAAAAGTATAGTTACCATGTGATCCAACAATTCCATTCCTGGGCATATATCTGGAAAAGACGAAAACTCTAGCTCAAAAAGATACATGCACCCAAGTGTTTATAGCAGCACTATTTACAATAGCCAAGACATGGAAGCAACCTAAGTGTCCACCAACAGATGAATGGATAAAGAAGATGTGGTGTATATATATACAGTGGAATATTACTCAGCCATAAAAAAGAATGAAATAATGTCACCTGCAGCAACACGGATGGACCTAGAGATTATCATATTAAGTGAAGTAAGTCAGACAAAAACAAACATCACACGATATCACTTATATGTGGAGTCTAAAAAAATGATAGAAATGAACTTATTTACAAAACAGAAACAGACTCACAGACATAGAAAATGAACTTATGGTTACCAAAGGGGAAATGAGGGGGGGAATTAGGAGTTTGGGATTAACGGATACACACTACTATGTATAAAATAGGTAAACAATAAGGGCCTACTGTATAGCACACAGAACTATATTCAATTTCTTGTAATAACCTATAATGGAAAAGAATCTGAATATATATATACATATATATATCTGAATCACTTTGCTGTACACTGAAAACTAACACAACATTGTAAATCAACTATACTTCAATTTAAAAAAAAGAATATATAGTGCCTAGTTAAATATGAATTTCAGATTAAAAATGAGTAATGTTCTAATATAAGTATGTCCAAATATGTAGTATATTTAATATATGTATGCACCATGCAATATGTGGGACATACTTATACTGAACTTGTATTCATCGTTTATCTGATATTCAGGTTTAACTAGATGTCCTATGTGTTACGTGGCAACTCTATACCTACCCCATCCCAAATGAAGCTCTTAGAGCCTTTGACCTGCATGCCTTCTCTGCCCTTTGTGAAGCAATCCTACCCAGCATCTCTGTCCCTGCCTCAACAGGTCTTTCACTTCCTCCTGGATGCAAACATCACCCATGGGCCAGGGTCACCCACACGAGGTAGGCAGAGAGTGAGGGAGTCAGCTCCAGGATCATAATTCCTCACCCTACTCAGAGGAACTTCTCTTCCCAGCTCCCTGTCACCTCACCCTCTGGTCTCATGTGCCCAAACCTGCTACTCCTGGCCCAGATGCCATCCTTGAAAGCCCCTGCTTGTCTGGACTCTGTAAATACTGGTCCTCTCTGGCCAGCTGACCTGTTGTTCTATATAGTACAACTGTGTCATAAAGATGAAAGGAGACAAGGAATAAAAAAGTTTGATGATCTTAGGACCACAATCTTCTGTAGATTTACAACCACAAACTGTTTTTATCAGTCGTTTATTTTTCTGGGTATGATTTTATTTCAACAAACTAGCTAAAAAAACTGTTTGAAAAAAAAAAAAAAAAAAAACTGTTTGAAAGTCACTAGAGTATAGAGTTGGCAACAAATTCTATGGCTTATTTTGAGTTGTAGAGGACACATCTGACTGTCTACCCAGGATCTGTTCTCTCTTTTTTACTCCCTAACAGAATTCTGGTTTTTCTTTTGGGATTCATCCAATCTCTTCTACACAGTAGGTGCCGCAGCTGTAGAGATGGGCCTGACGGATCAATTGTAACGCCCTTCCCTTGCCAGCAATGGTTTCAGGAAAGGTCAGGTGACCCAACACTGGTCAACGAGTCAAGGTGAAGCCTTTCAGGGGTCTTCTGGAAAACTTTTCCTCACTCCTAAAATAAAGTGCCAAGAAGTGGTGATCCCTCTTCTTCCTCTGGATGGCATCAGGGCTGAGTTGGATGGCTAGAATTGCTGCTGCCATCCTGATACCAGCCTGAGATGAAGCTTAATGCTGAGGATGGCAGAGTGAGAGGGAAAATGAAGTTGGGACCTCGATGACATTGTGGACACTGGAGAACCACTAAATATCCTTTCTGTTGAAGCTGGTTTGGATAGGATCTCTATTACTTATACATGTGCTTAGAGCTTCTATTAAAAGGGAACGTCAAAGGCAGACATTTAAACTTCTGAGATTTGCAGCAGTAAACGTGGATCTACCTGTCCCTATTTCTCTCCAGAGGGCAGAAATTTGCTCTTCCTTATTTCTCTATGGATATTACCCATAGTAGGGGCAGACTTGACTAGCTTTCCCTTTTCTACGAGTCTGAATAGAAAGAGCACTAGTTTAATGTTTGTTGATGAAGTGTTGAAAGTAAATTTACTGCTCCCTCGGGCAAAACCTCCATATTTAAGCATCTTCATACCCACAAGAAGTAGCACATGATGTCTGAACTGACTTATGCATTTTTCTCTGGAGCACAGGCAGCTGCATAGGCCAGAGTCCCTCACACATGTTTAAGGTGCAGAATTCTACAGCTCATGGTCAGAGCTCTGGACCAACTACACCACACTCTACTTTCATGCCCTTGACTTCTCCTACCCACTTCCCCTCCAGTGAGTGCTGAGCTAGCCCCCTGGCTTGGGGCTCCCACTCTGGAAACTCTACCCATGCTGCCTTCTCCTGTTTCAAACATTTCTATAAACCTATACATGACTTCTTCAGAAGAGGGCTGACTCTGGGCTGTTGACTCCGAAAAAGTGAGTTTGCGTCTCAGGTATTCTAAATGGTACAGTAAAGCAACTAGAAACTAATGACATCTTCAATCCACCAGCAATGACACAACTAAAGTAGTGGATGGCTCCAAGCCAGGGGCTCTTATTTCAATATGGTAAGACTGAGACACAGTAAAGGAAGAAAAGAAAAGATAATATGGATTAATCATGGACACTAATAAAAACCAACACACAAAACTGGCAAGAGGATAAAAACAGACATACCAAAACGAGGCCAATTCATTCCATAAACATTTACTGAGTGCCTGCTACCCTGTGCCAGGCATGACCACAAGTTGCCAAAAATACAAACTAAGTTCTGTTTCTGCCCTCAAGAGATTCCCAATTTTCCTAGGGACAGACACATAAATAAATTAAGATAAATCTTACAAAATGAAAGAATTCACAAAGTGGGAACTGGGGGAGGTGGGAGTCATTTACACAAGCCAACTCATATGGAATTCTCAGAGTAAACACGTAGGCTTTACATTCAGGCAAAAAAATGGTGGCGTGGAAGTTGTGGGACCTGGTGGGAGGGGGTGGGAGGTTAGTATGTGGATTCGGGCTGGTTCTGTTTGTTTGGCCTTCCCTCCTATCCCGAGGAATTTGACCTTCCACACTGTAGGCAATGGATTTTGGTTGTTCGGGGTTTTTATTTACGTAATTATTCAAGCAAGGAAATATGACCAAATTTGTGATTTCGTTCTAGAAAAGTATCAAAATGGGAAAATGAGGAAGAAGGTTACCACGTCGTTTTTGCTGTTTTCATTCCTCAACAATCTCTCTGAGGGATATTCTCAAAAATCACTGTTTTCATCTCAGGGAAGTAAGTCCATGAGTGGTTTTTCACCTTTAAAACATCTGCGTTTTCTAAATACTTATGAACATATATCACTTCGCTGGTTTTAAAAACAGTGTGTGTGTGTGTGTGTGTGTGGAGAGATACAGATGGGATTTCTATAGACTCAGTGAGACCAGACATCAGGAAGACCCCTTAGAATACTCCTCTTGGCTCAGGTGTGATATATGATCACCTGGACCGAGGCAATGGGGACCACGTGGGAGTAGCTTCTTGGGCTATTTCAGAGGCAGAGTTGACCAGTCTAGGTGACCACTTGGAAGGAGGTTGGTGGGGAAAGGGCTAGAGAAGAGGAGTCAGAGATGACTCAGGGGATTGGAGAGACCTGGGGCTTACCCAGCAGAGAGGCCCCTTATTCACGCTGGTTCTGTTCCTTGCCTCTTACACTCCACGCAACTGAATGTGGCCCTCTTGTCAGGGCCAGACTAGACTTCTTGCCATCCTCTATTCACACGACAGAGGTAGAGGCGAAGGCCAAGTCTTCCCTTCTTAGAACTGCAACAGTGCACTCCCCCCACCGTGCCCACTTACTACACCCTGAGCCCCGCACCTAGGCAGTCTTAGTTGGAAACCCCCTCTCTGAACTCACCGGGCCTGGGAGAGCCAGGTTTGTTATCAGAAGCTCACAAAACTCAGCCTCTTTGAAGGCAATTAAAACTCCAGTGTGGGAGACCTTTGGCACCAACTACTTTCCTAGCCGACTCTTACCATAGATGTAATGGTCCACCAGGCCAGGAAGGCCAGGAAGGCCAGAAGGCCAGAGTGATGATACCTAGAGCCAAGCGTGAGAAGAACACACACACACACACACACACACACACACACACACACACACATACACACACACACACACACACACACACACACACACGT
>NW_021703768.1:26658891-26695392 GCF_005190385.1 Monodon monoceros | reverse complement strand
AGACACACACACACACACACACACACACACACACACACACACACACACACACACACGCTGCTCCTTTGTGAGTGCAGCCCTCCACTCCCTCTGCCCCTTGCAATCTCCCAAAGCTCCCATTCAACAAGGAAAACATGGATCTGATTAGTGGGTTTGACATGGGCCAAACAGTTGCCGGCCCATTCTCATCCACCGGAGGAGGGCCAATTTCCATCCGAAAGAAAAAAAAAAAAAAAAAAAAAAGAGTGACAACTCTAGAGCTGAGCTGGCTGGGCCCAGGGGAAGGAGAGTAAAGGACAAAATTGCCTCTATTAAGTCAAATCCATCCTAGCATAATGGATTGTAGAATCAGTTCCAGATCACCATTTGCTTGATCACATTACTCTTGTCATTTTTTTTTCCAACTACATGTCTATTCCTGCCACCTGATAAAGTTCGGGTCCACTCCCCACTCACGTGAGGGTCTCCAGAACACGAGAAACAGGCAAATTCTAACTAGAGGGCAACATTTACAATTAGCGGCATAGGCTGTGATCTGGCTCTAAGTTCCGAAAGGAAAACGATTTTGATTCAAAAAGTAAGTAATTTGATACAGACAACTTTCAAAAGTTTAGGCGTAAGACTTTTGCACTATATTGTGAGGGAGGCGAGGCTAATTAGAAAACAAAACTTAGTCAGTGGTGTGCTCTTGATGGCCCCCAAAAGCTGATTGGTAAATTATCAGGAATTTTGCAAGCTGGTTGACATCACGTTGGTAGTTGGAAATCAGCTATGGTGGGCGCATTTACACCATGGAAATTGGCAAATGCTACAAATCATGATGGCCTCTCCCTCAGGCACTTATAAAACATTTACCAGCACACAGCTGAGTATGATCCTCTTTTCATTTAAAGGTCTATTTATATACGTGTGTGTGTGTGTGTGTGTGTGTGTGTGTGTGTAAAAAGCCAGAAAGTACAATAGCTAAAATATTAACCATTTTAATTCCAGGTGATGAGACTAACAAGTACTCTTAGCTTCTTTTACTTTATATTTTTTCCTACAGTGAACATGTATTCTTCATATAATAACCAACCTTCTGGCAAAGGGAGCAGTTCCTTTCTCTTCTGAGCTCTCTGACTCACCCCTTTCCTCTCCTTCTTCTCCTTTAAATTTCCTCCTGCTCTAACCTGCCAGGTTTTTATTCTAACCTGTGTAGGGTGCTGCTGAAATCCCAAGCTACTCACCTACCCCCAGGCAGGCAGAACGCCAAGTAATGAGACCAGGTGAGCAGGCGCCAGGCTCCAGGTGCACAGAGCCCAAACTCAGCCCACGCTAGGCTCAGCTGTGGGTGGATGGGGGGCGGGACTGGCTTCTGCCCTGGCCGTAAAGCTGGTACTGGTGATGTAACCAAAGAGCAGTGACCAGCTGGGGAGAGCACGAGTCTCAGCCCAGGTGACCCCATGCTCTGTGGATGGGACCACACCACCCTTCCATGTATTCATATCTGCTTTCACCCGCTGCATACTGGCCCTTCCAGTAGGTTTACAGAGCAGGGCAACCACTCTCAACTTTCACATCTAGTATCTCTCTGTATCCTTGCCATGGCGGGGTGTTCTCTCAGTTTACCAGACATAAACCCAGACACAGAAAGCCCGAGTGATTTGCCCAAAGTCCCCCAGCCAGGAGCAGAGCTGGGACAACAATCCAGGTATTAATCCTGAAGTTCAGGTTTTTTCCCTTGACTATATCAAATATATCATAAGACCCTGAATTTCCAACTGTATAGTTTGAATGAAACGAGCTCCCATTTCCTCATGATTAAAAAAGTCTAAGACAGCCTTTTTGAGTAAAGGGAAGGGGCTACTAACCCCAGTCTGACTTGGTTTTGGAACCAGTTTCTGGTCTCTGCAGGAAGGTAAGATTCCACGATGCTTTCTTCCTACTTTCTATATATTCCCTGTACGAGAGACTTTTGAGTGTGGGGTGAATGCTGGCATTATTGCTGGTTGCTTCTCGAGCACTTCCACTTCCTAATCCCACAGACCCACCTGCTTCCTCCAAATTCCCCACCTCTCATGAGGCTGAGAGGGCTGGGGTACTGAGGACTGTCTAACGCTCCACAGGATCTCTTCAAGCAGACAGAGGACAACGTGTGTGTCCACCGTGTAATCCAGCTCTGGTCAAGGGCCTGCAGAAACTTCTGGTTGGCCGATGATTGGCAGAGAGGCCTGGCCCTGTGCAGAGGGGAATCCCTCTAAAATCAGAAGGGGCTGCCCTCCAGGCAAAAGTGTCTAGGAACTAACTCATGAGCAGCTTTAGGAAAAAGGCAGCAATGATTTCAAAGTCTTGTTAGCTAACCTGTGAGCTAGAAAGGATTTAAAAGTTTTATCCAATATCCTTTAATGCTGTCCTTGGGAGGTGAAGGAATCACCATGATATATAAGACAGGGGCCAAGTAGTTGGGGCTCGGGGGCTCAGTCCTGCCCCCCTCAATGCCAACTGGAGTACACCTACCTTTTTTTGATGTACGTTGGGTTTTCTTATCAAAATCTTACTTTAAGGAAGGGTCCCAGTACCTAAAAAAAATAGTTAAGTTTGAAAGTTACTCATTTAATCTAACCATGTGTTAAAGAGGTTGAAGAAACTGAGGCCCAGGGAGGCCAAGTTCAGGTGGAAGTGAGTGGAAGGGCCGGGTCTTTCCACTATGCCCACAGCCACTCTTGCTTCAACCGCCCTTTGACTTGGCAGGCAGTTGACCTTGGCCTCATGAAACACTCCTATCTTTCTGGTCTACCACAGCCCTGGCTCTTGCCAGTGAGGAAATGATCTACTCGTTTTCAATTTGGACCTGGCTCCACCACCTGCACTCGCCTCCTTCTTGACTTAGATTTCCTGTCCATGGATGCTGGCCAATCCAACAGCAGACCTGCCAGACTCTGTCTTACGTCCACATCCTCTGCCTCTCTGCACAGTGCAAATCCACACCGACTTTGGTGGTCCTGGGAACTGCCAAAACACCCCCATTGACCTGGGATGGAACAGACTGTAATAAACTCAGTGCCCTATGCCGAGTCTGCCCTGACTCAAAGGTACTAAAGATGCTGCTGATAAACTTAGGGAGGACAAGATAGCTATACACAAGATAGACACCAAAATACACTGCAGCAACCACACAGAGACTGGCAACCCCCCCCGCCAAGAGTTCTGAATACTTACATGAATAATAAAATAGTCACAGACAAGCCCTACGTGACTCTCTACTTCCTCTTCTGTCAAATACAGAGTGGCAGAATTTCATCTACTGTCACAGAAGGTCCCAATTTATGAACAAATACATTAGACTCAAAGCTCATTCCCAAGCAGTTCCATTAAATCGTGCTTATTTGTACAACCAAAGAATTCTTCCTTTTACAAATTGCATCGTTGCAATGTCTCCTTTAACAGCAAGCTTCTCTAATGATTTAACCACACACTCTTCTTTACACACACACACACACACAAAAGAAACCATGCAAAATTTTCAAGACCACAACTCCTGCAAAAAGCGAGGTACACTGAAAAAATGAAAATGATAGGCAAAAGAAAGTGAAAAGGCAGAAGGCAAGATCCAGAGCTGAGGCCATTCACAGCATAGTTGCTTTTTTTTTTTTCCTAACACTGAAAATCTAAGAAAGCTGCAGGTACAGCAGAGAAACTGCCTTGGTTTGTTACTTTACACATAAAGCTTCCCTCTGAATGCAAGTGTGTAGAGCTCTCCAAGCCACTAGATTTCGTTTGTATCAGACAATTCTGGGATGGCCATTGCTATGAGCGCCTCTCTCAAGGAATCTGGCTTTGTCCAAGGAATCCCAGAGCCCTAAAGACCAGGTGAGTTAGCGCCTGTTCTGGGCCTTCTGAGTATCCTAGCCCTGTTTACAATTTCTAACCCCCGCTGACAGCCAACCATAGCCAGTGAACTAGGAACAGGGAGTGCCCCTGGGCTACCTAGACTACAGCCACTCAGAAAGAATTCCCAACCCCAGATAAGCCCCCAAACACTGTCTCCCCTCCCAAATGCCAGCCGCACATGAGACTCGCTGAAGCACACATGAGGGATACATCCATTGACTCCATTGGTTCCCTTTGGCCCACATGTCTCACAGAGCCTGACTTGCACAGGCTTTCTTCTAGCCTGGGGGAGACACAAGAGTGTGAGCGTGAGGTCAGATCCCAGGCCTCTGACACCACTGCTTGGGCTTAAGAAGCCGCGATAAAACTAAATCATGTGACACTTCTTCTTCATCCTCTTTTTTTTTTTTTTTTTTTTTTTTTTTTTTTGCAGTACCCGGGCCTCTCACTGTTGTGGCCTCTCCCATTGCCGAGCACAGGCTCCGGACGCACAGGACCAGCGGCCATGGCTCACGGGCCCAGCCGCTCCGCGGCATGTGGGACCTTCCCGGACTGGGGCACGAACCCGCGTCCCCTGCATCAGCAGGCGGACTCTCAACCACTGCGCCACCGGGGAAGCCCCCCTCTTTTCTTTTTCTTCCACAGACAGAACAGCTTCCAAATGGGACCCACTTTCCTTTGTTTGTGATTATGCAAAACTCACAATGCTTTTCCTTGAGCCTGACGAGTATTTTCAGTGACATGTCTTTCATTTTTGCAAAGAGTCAGCGTCAGCCTGCCAGAGCATGTAAGTCTTGGTGAAATGACCGAAGAGGGCAGATAAGTTATAAGGACTTCACTGGGGGATCCGTAAGAAACTTCACTGAGCTCAAGGAAAAACAACAACAAAATCCAGATCTGGTTCCTTGAAAGGCATTAATTAGCATTTAGTCCAAAAGTTTTCATCAACAAGAATCAAGACATTATTGATGAGCTAAGTGACTCCAAAATTCCTTACCGTAGGCTGTGTCCTGTGACTGTGAACTCCAGCCTCGCTGGAGCCCTGCCACACTCCAAAAGCCACTCAGGCACATCCAAACTCTGCATCTTGCATTAAAAATTAATTGACTTCTTCCATTTTTCAGTGAATCAGAACACAACAGGATTTTAAAATATCAGGAGGAACAATTTAAAAATAAAAGCCAGCCTCCTAGCCTGGGTGGAAACCTCGCTCAATTAGTCAAAATTAAGTTGATATTGATTTTTTTTGTCCTATTTGTAAACTCGGAGGCTGTGCACTTTTTAATGTCTGATCGGCTGTCCTTTTCTGATATCGAAATGCCAAATTACAATGGGTAATTGGAAAACATTTGCTTGGTGATTTTTGAAACGTCGCTGCTGGTCTGAAGTCTGGCCCTAGGGTTCCGATCCAAAGCTTCCCTTTTATCCTCAGTGAGGTGAAACAGAGCCTGGTGAATATTTACTGGACAAATTGTTCAAACTAGAAACAGACTTGCAGCCTCGGAAGCCAACTATGTTGGCCTCCATCCAGGTTAGTTGAGCTTCATGCCCCATCCAGGCTGTCTGGTCAGTGCTGACTCAAAGACAAGCCACTCAAGCCTGAGGGGTCTGGAAAATCACCGTGTCCGGGAGGTACTCACAAGCATACATCCACCGTCTCCAATGTAAGGACACAGAATTCAAGCTCCTTGAGCATCGCCTCCTGTGCAGACTTAATTCCACTACTGTTAAATAGTTCCAATTCATTCACTCATTCATTTCTGAAAGCATTTACTGAGAACCGCAGGGGCAGTGCCGTGCTCAGGCAGTACAAAGGTGAACAAAACAGGCGTTGTCCCCATCTTTAGAGAATTTGTGAGTGTGAAGATTGGGAATTACAAGTGTTACACGAGGGGAAGCAGAGGGCGCTGTGGGTTCTCAGCCTTAGCCTCTCGCCTCTCCCTACGTGTGAGCCCCTGTGATCCCTCCAGCCCTCTACCTACCCCTGCTCAGCACCGTCAGTAATTGTCGGGGCAACCGTTAACATCTGGCAGGAAAGGCTGGAGAGCGGCTCAGCAGTATATACCCCTAGACTCCACACCAGTTCATCCCCCGTCGCTGCTTCGGTCCTGATCATGCTCTCAGTTCTAACCACCGAGCCTCATCTATCTCTTGCTACTTCCCATCTTAGCATCTTGAAGACCGCCCTGCCTCTTGCACTGACAGCTGGAGTGTGTTGCAAGCTGCCTGTCAGCCCGCCCTTCACTGAGTTCCACCAGCCTTTGGAGACCCTGGTGCAGCTGTTTGCCTGAACCACAGCGTGCTATTTGTAGATCTCTATGATATGAAATCCTGCCCACCTCTCCTGGTGGACAGAGACCTAACTCCAGGACCTGGTTCCATGCACCTGGTACCACCTATCCTCTTGCCATTGGCTGAACCAAGGCTCTAGGTGCAACAACTCAGAAGGAAGCACTGATCTCACAGGTGAAAAGATAGGCTAGTAAATAAGCCACCATTCCAAAGGAGTGGATCTGGTTGTTCCCAATGTATTACTCTGCCTTCAAATATGTCACCAAAAAATATTTGGCGAGGGATCTCGCTACCTAAATTGGGACAAAGGGAAAATGGCTAAATACCAGTTGGCATAAGGGACCTGGATAAATCCTCTCAAGAAGTATGGGTTAAGAACAAACCAGGGGGCTTCCCTGGTGGCGCAGTGGTTGAGAGTCCGCCTGCCGATGCAGGGGACACGGGTTCGTGCCCCGGTCTGGGAAGATCGCACATGCCGCGGAGCGGCTGGGCCCGTGAGCCATGGCCGCTAAGCCTGCGCGTCCGGAGCCTGTGCTTCGCAACTGGAGAGGCCACAACAGTGAGAGGCCCTTGTACCACAAAAAAAAAAAAAAAGGAACAAACCAGGAAGGAAGACAAGGAGCCATGACCTCAGGCTCAAAGGAGATCATGCATGGAAAAGTGGGGGCCTGAGGGAGGACCCTGAGCCTGCAGGCAGGCACTACCTGCTCACACTGCCCAGCTCTGCGCTGCCTGGCCGGTACTGTGGCCATGGGCGACTATTTCATCTCTCTGGGCCTCTGTCCTCATCATTAAAGCTGCAGATGGTAAGGCCATCTGAAACCTTTAAATAGGCCTCCTCTTCGAGCTGGTGGATGGATCTTTTAAAAAACATCGTCAAAAGGGGTCAAAACCATCACGTAGAAGAGAAATGTATACAAGGTATTGAGTCACCTAGTTTGAAAGATCAACTCAGACAATGAAAGGTCTGAACTGAGGAACAGGTACAGAGCAGCCAGACATGTTCTACTGAATGACAGTTCCAAGAGCCACCGGGCTGAAGAGGGCTCCATAGTCAGGTACATTTGAGAACTGCTGCCTGCTGCACACCCTTCCTAGAGTCATCATTCCTGCTGAAGGCTCTGAGCAGTCCTGTACTGTAGACACCTGCTTAAGGCTTTCACCAGTGCTGTTAAAGCTTACTGACCATGGAACTCTTTTTTATATTTATTAGCAACTTTCAGATGTGGGCTTCCAAGTTTCAGATTGTGGGATATAGGACTAGAAAGGGAGTTTTTCTTTTTTAAACATAAAGAAGCAAAAACCAAGCCGGCATAATCTTAATTTACCATTTTGAAGCCCAGGCAACAGCTCACAGCTGGATACATATTCAAGGTCATAGCTGGCCTCAGCCTTCTCTTTCTTACTCACTGACCCTCGGGTCACTGCAAAGATATGGTCCAGCTGGGCGAAGTGGTGACCTCGGTCTTCACCAGCCATTTCTTATGGGGCCCGAGGACACACAGCCCGCTGTCAGCAAACCAACCGACACAGAACTAAATCATGGTGATGTCTTCCTGCCTCAGGGACACGCCTCTGCTTGCTCGGAGACTGCTCAGGGACAGCTAATTGCTTTTCAGCTCAGGGTACACAGCTTTCTCACATCCACTATTCCCAGGGGTCAAATTTTCTCAAGCTGCGTTTTTCAGCGAATAGGGCAGGAGGAAGAGGAAAAAAGAAGAGAGGGCAAGAAGTGGTGGGCAGGAAATTGCTTTTTATCTTCATTGTAACTTAAATTACCGTCTTCAAAATCCTTCACTTAAAACAATAAAAAAAAAAGTCCTTTCCCAATCTTAGCTTTTGGGTGTAAAGTTGAAGTTTGAAGCTCCAAACTAGAAGGAAGTGTGTCCACTGATGCTCTGGGAGAGAGAAAGAGCATCTTCCACGGAGGGGTAGGAGGAGTTTCCTCTCTGGGCGCTGATACATTGGTCACCCTTAGCAGAAGTGTTGAAGGAGTGGACAGCAGGTGCCCTGCCCAGTGTCCTGGGGCTTGTCTCCTTAATGCTTCTGTCTTCAGTACTCCAGGGCCAGACCATCCCCCTTTCATGTGAGGCCTCTACTGTGAGTCATTACACGTTGATCTCATATTTTATTATTTTATTATCCTCTATTTTCAAATTCTTTGAAGACTGATTGTGTGCTGTTGGCCACTTCCAACTTGTACTCACGTGACTGGCCTCAAGAAGCTGGTTTCATGCCCACCTGGGTTGCAGGAACCTCTTAACTGGTTTCTGGATTTCTCACAAAGTCAGTTGGTCCATGTACAGTTGTTGAGTAGATCTCTTCCTGGGGAAAGGGGTGTCTGGGACTTCCTATTCTGCCATCTTGCTGACGTCACTTCCTCTCCATCTCCTCAGTTTCCATGTTCCTAAATTCATGTTATGTGCAAGAGCACACACATCATTAAAATTCACATGACTTATTTGCCAGAGTAGTTCTTTCCCTCTAAGTTCTTTCCCTCCCGTGCGGTTTGTGAACATCACTCTCTTTTTGTGGTAGGCGGTGGTTGTTACTGAGGATGGTGAGGGTCTTTATTCTTTTGATCTGCCCTAAAGAAGAAACCACATGGCTGGTAAGGGCAGAGCTCCACGGCTGAAGTGGACAGCGGGCTGCGTGCTGGGGACCCGCCCAGAAGACTGGGGACTGCTTTCCATAGGAAACAGGTCAGGTTGACAGTCCAATACCAGAGGGCCAGTGGGGGCTACAGCCCTTGGCATGAGGTACCTTGTGGGCAGGAGCCAGAGGTCATGATGATGCTGGCAAGTTTCACCCTGGTATTAAGGAGTACTGAGGGCTACTCTCAGTGCCCCGCAGCTTCCTAGAACACAGACAGTGATGTCTCAGTCATTGCCCTCACAAACCAGTAACTCTTATTCAAAGGGAAAAGGCGTTTCTGATTTCTCATAACTCCCTTAGTGCTTAAAAAAAAATCACATTCTTAATTACCAGCTCTCCTGAGCTCCACCTTGATTTCAAGTCAAATTATTCCCAGTTTGCTCATCACTGTGGGGAAGTGTGTGGCAGGGGGATGGGGGCAGGAGAAGAGGCTGAAAAATGCCTATAAACGTCAGGCTAAGTTTAAACACTCCAAGTGGGAAAGACACTAGAGATAGCAGACTGGATTATCTCTCACATTCAGCCCTCCGTTTACAGTCGCCTCCCTCCCCAGTCCTGATTTATTTAATGCTTCCGTCTAATGAGCTTTGATTTGTGGCCAACGATTGCACTCAGCCAGCTGTACTCAAAACCACCATGACACATGGCTTCCATCAAAGTTGTTGCAGGACTGTGAACTGGTTCAAGCATTGAGCAGTCTCGCTGAAGGGAGGGAAAGGCCAACGCTAGCATGAGATGTGCTGGGAACTTTTGGAAGGTGAGTCGGGCATCAGAGGGAGTGACTGAGCGGGAAGGCAAACACCATGAAGGTGCTGAAATCGTGAATCAAGCTTGCACAGCCGAACTTGAGGCATTTGGCTGAGGCTTGTCCTCTCCATCGATCACCATCATGGCTGTGGTCACAGAGAGCTGGGTCTTGAAGACCATTGGAAGTCATCCCACTGGGGTCCGCCCCCGGCCCTGGAGAAAGCACCTGGCTGTGAAACTTACAACAAGAATTAGTCAAACACATGTTGGTGAGGATGTAGAGAAACTAGAACCCTCACATATTGCTGAGGGGCAGGTAAAGTGGTGCAGCTTCTCTGGAAAAGTTTGACAATTTCTCAAGGAGCTAACACAGAATTACCATTTGTATTCTGAGGTATAGACCCCCACAGAATTGAAAACAGGTGTGTAAACAGAACTTGTACGCGAGTGTTCATGGCAGCACTGTTCACAACAGCCAACAGGTGGAAACAACTCAAATGTCCATCAGCTGAAGAATGAATAAACAAAATGCGGTATATCCACGCAGTGGAATATTATTCAACCATAAAAAGGGAATGATATTCTGACACGTGCTACCATGTGGCTAAACCTTGAAAACATTATGCTAAGCGAAAGAAGTAGGTTACAGAAGGCCATATGATTTCATTGATATGAACTATCTGAAATAGGCAAATCCATAGAGACAGAGAGCAGATTAGTGGGTGCCAGGGCTGGGGAGAGGGAGATGGGGAGGGGCTGCTTAATGGGAATGGGGTTACCTTCTGGGATGATGAAAAAGCTCTGGAACTAGACAGCGGTGATGGTTGTGCAACATTGTGAATGGACTTAACGCCAGTTTAAAATGGTTAAGCAGTAAATTTTATGCTTTGTGTACTTTACCACATGCACACATAAAAGAATTAGTCTTGGTCAGTTACGTGCCTGCCCTACCCCTCAGCATTCTGGTTTTGCCCCTGTGCCTGCTGGTCTTCACCTCTGACTTTGCCCTTGGACAGTGCTTCTTGGACTCCCTGTGCTTCTTACTCTGGATACCGTGCTAGTGATGTCCAGGCGTCAGGTCCCCAGTCTGGCCCTGGTCTCAGCCTGCTCACGTTAAGGCCTTCGGCTCCTGTTAACCCCAATATACAATCAAGAGAATGTGGTCACCCCTTCAGTCTGATATTACTGCTGGTAAATCAGTCTGGTCTTTACATAAAAATATAAATAGTCTATTCTATTGTTCTGCTCATGACTTTAAAAATCCTATGTTAAAAAAAATTTTTTTTAAGTAAAAGAAGATAAAAATCCTCAAGCCGTATGACAGATATCCAGAGGCTGTGTCTGAATACTGACTGGCCATGGTGCCTCAACACAACGGCTCACAAATTCTCATTTAGCTTTTGGTGCCATGAAAATTTTTGAACGCGTTAACTTATTTTGACCACCTCCAGAAAGTAAGAAACTGCCTATTAAGCCAGTGTGCATGAACTGGTGGATTGTGAATATTCAAGTGGCCTTTCTCCTATAACATTGAACCAATTGGCATGAGATGCGGGCAGCAGAGACACGGTCTTCAAGGCATCGTGTCCATGGAATCCCATTATATGCTTGTTCATAATCCAGGTGTCCAGATGCCCGGAGATGCTCGTTCAGGAAATTTCCATACGGTCTCTTTGGCTCTTACACCTGATCCTTCAATGTCTGCTTCAAACTCTCCCATAGTAAATATCAACTTGGCCACAAACTTACCCTCCATCTTTTGGGAGGAGGTACCAGGGGCAGTCCTGAGCCCTTAGCTTTCTCCTTTTCCTCTCTGAGACCTCTCATGCAAACTTCAACATCACATTTCCAACCATCTTCAGGATAAATCTAGTGGGATGCTCTGACTATGCTAAAATCTGGACTTTTAGACCTGCCTCTGTTTCTTCCCTCCAAGGGTACCAACATTCTAATTATTCAAATTCTGGGTGTTGTCTTTACTTTCTCCTTCTCTTTTATTTCCCCAAACCTATTTCTCTCCTTTAGAATGTCTCTCAGATTCTTTTTTCTATACTCTCACTGCTACCGCCCATTTGGAAGAGTCTGATTTCCTCCTGCCTACCGTGCAGTCAGTCATCAGGCTAATAACCAGACCGCTGCTGTTGTCATTTTTCCATTTTGGTGGCTCTTCCTGTGGTCGCTTTCCCATGTTATCTTCGTAAATTAAGAATCTACAACATCACATTTGAATTCCCATCCTGGCATTCAAGACTCTTGACAAGTTGGCCCCATCTTATCACTCAATACCTCCTAACGGCTCCACCCCACCACCCCACCCCACTGCTGCTCACATCACCAACAGAGTAAACACATTCCCACCCCAGAGCTTCTGCTCCACTGCTGGCTTCTGAAATGCCCTTCCTCCCTCCTCCACCATATCACTCATTTAACAAATGTTATTGCAGCTACTGTGTGCTGGGGACGAAGTGCATAGGATACCTAAGTGTGGACAAAACAAAGAACTCTTGGGATCCCTTGGGACAATTACATTCGGCTGCTCTACAATCCATATCCCTCCCATTCTTTGACATCTGGTTCCACTTTCTCCCAAATGTCATCCTGATAACCCTAGGCATGTCCAATTTTTCCCCTGTTTTCACTGTTCATACCACTTATTGCTGGCATCGTATGCCTCAGTTCACCAGCATATATTGTCTTTCATAGTTCTCTGATTATTCCTCTAGGCTTGCTTCATGGAAACTGCCGAAGTTATTTCACACCCGGAACTATGTTTGGTTCACTATTGTTCAAGCACCCAGCACACTGCCTGCACATTTCCTAAGAATCACTCCCAGTGCATGATGGATGCTCAGTAAATACATGTTTTAATGCAATTCTGCTTGAGTTCAACGTAAGAGCCACCACTCCAATGGCCACTTTATCCATTAAGGGCAACCCTCCTCCACTCCTACTCCGCTTCCTTAAGGAGATGAAATATTGGCGGAGAAACACCCTCCCCACCCCTCCCGCCTGCTTCACCTAGAGCAAGATGCCCTCAAGCCTCTCCTGGGAGATGCTTTGCAAATGCTGGGTCCTGAGGTCGGAAGAGGCCGTAAACCATATCTCCTCTTGGAAATTCATGACGCATTTTCTCATTTTTGATCATTTTTCATTTTTAGCCATCGGTGGCCCCTGCCATCACCGAACTTAACCTATTAATACTTCTGAGAAGCCCCTTGGTGAAGAGATTTCAGGTTTGTTTCACTGTGTTTTCCCAAACCTCACTCACTAGAAGCACCTAACAACGTTCCACGGACCACATGCTGGGCTTCGGGGAGAGGGCCAGCCAATCAGGCTAGACCGAAGTTTTGGGTGAAGGAACAAAGAACTGATCTTTTAATTTCATACTAGGAAGCTTCGCTCCCCTGGAAGCCTCCCTCAGAGAGCCTGGTGTGTGTGCACTGACGGCTGTTCAAAGGCATCCTTGTTAAAACACAGTGCGGTTATGAATAGGGTGGTCCCAACACACGTTGACCGTGCAGCAGTTAGTCACGCTGTTTGCTCCCCAGCACCCAGAAATAACAACAGCGGACTCGATAGAGTAAGAGCCTGGGGGAGTGGGTGGGCGCAGACCAAGGGAGGCGCGGGCTGATGATTAGAAGTTCTGGCCCCGGGGGCTCGCTGATCACGGGTTGTATGAGTCTTGCTAATGGGGTTAGAATTGGGGCAAAGCTAATGGCTCATAGAGGGTGAGAACCAGCTGGAAACAGGTGGGGGGTGGGAGCGAGGACGGAGAGGCGAAGGCCGTTTGGGAAGAGTGGAACTGTTGCTCTGACACTTTATTCCTCTAGCATTTTGGGGGGTTTTGTTTTGTTTTGTTTTGTTTTGCGGTACGCGGGCCTCTCACTGTTGTAGCCTCTCCCGTTGCGGAGCACAGGCTCCAGACGCGCAGGCTCAGCGGCCATGGCTCACGGGCCCAGCCGCTCCGCGGCATGTGGGATCTTCCCAGACCGGGGCACGAACCCGTGTCCCCTGCATCGGCAGGCGGGCTCTCAACCACTGCGCCACCAGGGAAGCCCTAGCATTTTGTTTTTAAGGCAGAGACCACACCCTTCCATACTTTAGGAGGAAATGGGTAAATTCTGAAATGGACACATTTATCCACCTGGGGTGCCTTCTCTGCCCTTCTGCTTTGGGAGAGAGAAGATGGAAAGGACAGGTTAAGAAGGGAAGGGAAAGCTGAAGGAAGGGAGGAAGAAAGGGAAGGGAGGGAGGGAAGCAGGCAGGAAAACTCTTCCAAAAAACACATTTTGAAGAGTTTTCCTGCCTGCCTAGAGAGTGGCATGGACTTATAAATACTACCAAATGTAAAATAGATGGCTAGTGGGAAGCAGCCGCATAGCACAGGGAGATCAGCTTGGTGCTTTGTGACCACCTACAGGGGTGGGATAGGGAGGGTGGGATAGGGAGGGTGGGAGGGAGGGAGACGCAAGAGGGAGGGGATATGGGGATATATGTATACGTATAGCTGATTCACTTTGTTATACAGCAGAAACTAACACACCATTGTAAAGCAATTATACTCCAACAAAGATGTTAAAGAAAAAACAAACACATTTTGGAAAACTCAAAATTAGAGGATTTCCCACTTGAAGATGACACATGACCACGGGATTGCATCAGGTAGGCCCGTCCAGGGTCCACGTGTGAGAAGGTATATCCTCCCAGTGGCCATCACCTTCCCATCACGTCCTGCGTCCCCAGCCCCCAAGCCATGCAGACATGTCAAGGCCCCCCTTAGGCATGCTGCACCCCCAGACCAGAACCTGGGCACCTCCTCCACCGTCTGAGCTCTGCGGTGTCCCGTCACGGCACCCCCTGGGCTGGAGGGGCTGCCTGACCCTGCTCCGCCCTCCCCGGCGTGGAGGCTGAAGGCGGGTAGCACGCCAGTGCTTCGAATTGCTCACAGACTGAACGAGATTTGTTGAGCCCCTGCTAAGTGTCAGGCTCAGAGAAGATATAAAATACAAGTGCCTTAAGGTCCAGGCACTCAAAAAGTTTCCACTCCACTGTGGGTGAGAACGGGAGGAGGCACCTCCCAGGAGAGGCGCCTGTGAACCCAGGGGGCTCGTGGACAGAGCTGCCAGCAGACAGGCTGACAAGACACACTGAAGAGACAAGCCACCGCACCTCCCGCCTCCCCACTGCCTCCCCACTGCCCCCCCCCCCCCCCGGGCCTGGGCAGTGACCGCCTCGGGCAGAAGGGACCAGACATGCGGAATGAATTAGGGAGATAGGCAGGAGCTGGAATGAACAGCACAATAAAAACAAGCGTTAATTCACCCTCAGAAGCCGGAGCACTTCACAGGGCGCGAGGTTGGGCCGACGGGCCCCGGCTGACCCCTTCTCTTGACGTGAGGCTCCCAGAAAAAGCACCGTCTGGCGCAGCTGGCGGCTCCTCGGGAGGAAAGGGACAGGGTCAGGGCGGACCTCGTGCGTACCCGGGACGCGGACACTTGCCAAAGCTCTGGTGGGGTCGAGCCAACAGCAAAACTGCCCTGACCATTCTCTTTCACACTGAGAATTTTCCTTAAGAATGCGCTGCGCGTCCCATCAGCCAGGAAGCTGTCCTAGCCCCTGGGAACTGCCATTAACTTTCTTAATACACTGTAACCTGCTGGTCCTTGTCGCCCTTGATTCAAAACAAAGTAAGAGTCTAAGATGCATACAGGGCTGTTTTTGCTTCTTCACATTTGCTTAGCGAACTGGAGTACTCATCATACCGAGGATTCTTCCACTCCTGCCCCAGGGGACATTGTGATTTTTCCCTTGGCCTCCCCAGCAGGGCCACCCTGCTCCAGCAGCTTGGATGGAGGCCCCCAGGTCACGTGTAGGGCAGTGCCCCGCCTCCTGCCGGGCTGGCCACAGCGGGGACAGCCAGGACCCAAGCCCACGAGTGGGTGGAGGCATGACCGCTCACTCTGGACTCGGGATCTAGGAGTTGTTTGGTGCAGGGGGCGGCACTGAGGGGCCAGAAGCAGCAGGACAATGTCCAGGGATACCCAGCAGTGTCGTGGGTGCCGAGTCAGCCCAGCATCCCCAGACCAGCCCTGTAAGCCGCTTGGCTGTCACCATGCAGTCCACCTGGATTCCTCCCTTCTGATCTTCGGGGCCCGTTGGCTTCCTGGGCTGCTCAGCACAATAAATGCTTTTTCTGCTTTAAACACCCAGGGGGGGTCTGTTCCTCCACCAAGCCCTAGAGTGTCACCATGGATGACCTGGCCACAGACCCTCAGTGTGAACAGGCCTCCACATGGGCCAATGGGATGGCTGGGCAGGGCTGGTGTGAGGTCTTCCCCAGCTCCTCTCCCCCTTCCTTTTATCTAATTATCCACCAAATAGTAATGAAAAATAATATTGGTTGGTAGGTGCTGGGGATGTGGTGATAAACAAATGAAATGGTCCTCACCCTCAGGGAGCTGACAGCCTTTAGAAAAATTCTGACAGTTTCTCAACGCCATCTCAACCCCGAGCCTCATTCCCAAAGGTCTCTTAGGTCAACGGTAAGCACGTGACCTTTCGCTCCACACAGGCACATGCAGACCACGCCAGGTCCCGGAGGCACCCGGCCGCCTCTTCCTGCAATGCTTCACCTGAACCCGTCTTTGTTTAGTGCTGTCCTTGCCTCTCCCCATCAGAACGAACCTATCCCGTGTCCCATTGCTGTGCAGCCCTGGGCGCATCTGGAGGCCTAAGTTACAGCCATTAACACCTTAGTGGCCAGCAATTTAACAGTGAAGGCTTTTTAAGAAATCTGAAGACAACAGTCTTCTGTACCTAATCTGTAGATCTCAAAATTTGGGCCCTAATTCTCAGAACTGGAATCAATGTGGGCGGCTGTTTAAAGAGCACTGAGCACATAGCCTTGTATTCCAGCCTGCTCTGCCCATCCTTCCTCTCCCCTCGCTGCACAGCCGGCCGGGTTGTCTTCACCAGCTGCTAATATCTGCCCCTCAGAAGCTGTTATTCCGTTTCACAGAGAGATTGGCAAATTGTTTCTGGAAAAGGAGGACATGGTTTCCCTTCCACCGCGTCTATCATTCCTGTTAGGTTCAGTCCTTTTTTTTTTTTTAATTAAAAAACATTTATTTATTTTATTTATTTATTTTTGGCTGTGTTGGGTCTTTGTTGCTGTGCACGGGCTTTCTCTAGTTGCGGCGAGCGGGGGCTACTCTCACTGCAGTGCGTGGGCTTCTCGTTGCAGCGGCTTCTCTTGCTGCGGAGCACGGGCTCTAGGGCACGCAGGCTTCAATACTTGCAGCACAGGGGCTCAGTAGTTGTGGCTCGGAGGCTCTAGAGCACAGGCTCAGTAGTTGTGGCACACGGGCTCCACATGGAGCCATGGAGTAGTTGCTCCACGGCATGTGGGATCTTCCCGGACCAGGGATCGAACCCATGTCCTCTGCATTGGCAGGCTGATTCTTAAACCACTGCGCCACCAGGGAAGCCCCTGGTTCAGTCCTTTTTAAGAATGTTTACTCTGAGAGAACAAAGCCTGTTAACTTTGGTTGTCCACTTTCCCCTACAAAAAAATACAACACCCCACCTAAAGATTAAGAAAAAAGACTGAAAGTGGTATATAGATAGGAAAGTCTACTGATGCACTGACTTGGAGCCTCGAGGAGCAAAGTGTGCTCAAAAGAGGAGAGAGGGCGAGGCAGAATACAGCTGTCTGGTCAGCTTTTTGCAGGTGACAGTTGTATAAAATCAGGTATTCTACGTGTGCTACCTTCAAACTCTGCAAGAACCACTTCCTCCAAAACGCTGGTCCAAATGGCCACCGCAGACTTCCAAGCCCAGAGAAACTTCTTCAGGCTTCATGTTTCCATTTTTACCCTCATCCATTCTTCCCACGTTATAATTTGCTCCTGTCTACAACAAAAACAAAAAGCCATCTAGAAATGGTGGTAGAAGCCAAGGCAGTTCAGACCCCAAAACAAATGAGGAGCTGCTTGTCATCATCGATGGTGAACTAGACCACAAGTTCTGAACGTCTGTGGTTTGTCCAAAGGGTGGACCCTGGGAAACCTCCAAAGGGCGGTCGTCAGCTGGCCACGGGTGCTGCTACCCTGTCATTGACTGCGCTGCCTGTAATTTTCAAGCAGGACGCTCCACATCACACGATACCAACAACCTTCTCTGTGCTTTTTATAACACAAACACTGAATTTTTGCTGAACAAGCCCTCACTTGTCCAAGCCTCAGTTAGTCTTTTGTACGACATATGTAGATTGGCATTTTTATTGACTTCTAAAACACACCAAATGTCATCCAAGGAGGAGTTGGGTGTCATTTCACAGAAACACTTAAGTCCTCTATCACAAGCACTGGAAGGGACATTGGTGGTCGTGTACTTTAATCTACTCATCCATCCAATGCTTCAGAAATGAGGTTAGGAGAAGTGAGTATTGTATTTAAGTCTATGCAGATCATTGCAGAAAGAGTCATAATCAGAGTCCTGGCTCTCTGATTTCTGAACCAGAGCTCTTTCCACTTGGAGAGTCCAAAGTACAAGATTTAATCTTTTAAAGGGATGCTTTATTGGCCATGGCAAAAGAAAACGAAAAAAAGTTATTTAAAATACAGAAAGAAGCTAGAAGCCTGATGATAACCAATTAAGTTAATATATCTTCTCAATTAAACCTTCTATACAGAAGCAAAACTGTGGGATTTGCATTCCTCTGCTCATCTTCCAAAAGAACTCTTAATGAGCTGTGGGGTGACCCAAAGGCAAAGAAAGAGAGGAAAAAGACAACAAAGAGCCTTGATGGTCCAGCCTCGGACCCCTATGCCCATCGGCTTTGCTCTCTTCTAGCGGCCCCCGGCTGCAGCGGGCATTTGGCCCCCTCATCCCTGTGGTCCATAGCAGGACATGGCGAGGGGACTCAGGTCCCTAACAGCTGTCCCCTTCTGAGGAGAGAGAGGGATACAGATTGATGAGTGACTGGCTGCCAAGGGCTGCCAGCAGAAGCTGAAAAGCACTACATTAAGCCCAACATCATTATTATTAAACCTACAATTTAAAACCAATTATGCCTTGCAGAAGACTCCATTTAAACCACTCCTGGAGGAAAATAAAAAGCCCATTATACAGAGTTCAAGGCAAGCTATAGAAGCGCTTATGCCACATGGAGTTGGCATTCAGGCACAAATTAATACTAGTAACCCTGGGGTTCCCACTCAAATGAAAGCAGGACAGTGGAAAGCAAATGCTAGAGAATAAAAGCAAGATGCAAAGGTCCTCTTTTTAATGAAAAGCAGCTAGATCTCCTTGCAATTTCAAGATAAATGTACCTATTTGCTCCAGTGGGGAAAAGTCTGACATGTAAATCAGAGGTCCTAAACTGGAGCCAGGCCCTCCGAAAGGTGCTGGCTGGGGACCAAAAAAAAAAAAGGTGGGGGGGATATCATTTGCTCACATCTAGGAATCAGTGTCTTCCATGCAAAAATTCTGAATTTGCAACTTCTCTTGACAAATCAGGTTATCCAGGAACACTGTGGCAATGTCTGTCTAGAGCCAAGGCTTGGTTGTTGTCGACTTTAGATGGATGGATCAGCACACACTCTCTTGTTCACCCCGGTCTCCACCGCTCCCTATTGGCTCCCAAGAGAGACCCTGCATCTATTGCCTCTTACCATCTTTTAAAGTGAAATCTTTCTTATAATGGCATCTCTATCAAAAATACTAATCTCACTTCATTTATTTATGTTCTCCATCTGACATATCTTAGACATTTGGTTGTTTGATTCCTGACCCAAATCTTCTTTAGGAGACAAGTGTCCCGCAGCTGCTGAAAATGAGTCATAAAGGAAGTCAACTTCAATTTGAATAATGTTTATCAAGTGCTTACTGGGTTCAAGAGACTGCACTGGGCCTTGGGGGAGGGACTCAAGGATAATTAAGGCTCATCGTTTCACTGTGGGCATTCCAGCTCCAAAGACTGGGTAAGACCCTGGAGAAGATGATGTCATAAGGAAGGTATAAACCACGATGGGGTTCAGAGGCGTCAGAAACCACATCTGGCTGGGACATTAGGAATGGGCTTCGAGGAAGGGGTGGTATTTTGACAAGGAAAGCAAGAGAGATCTGTTCAAGAGAGAACAAGGTGAGCATGTGCAAAGGCAGAGAAACGGCAGCGTGTGTAGGGAACAGGGAGGAACACTCCCCCAAAGATGTATAAACTTGGAAAGAGGGGGGCTGGGCTGTTGAACTTCTGGGTTCTGTTCCCACCTCCTCCCCCAGCCCAACTCCTGCAGAGGCGGCATCTTAAATCCCTGATGACAACCGAGTGATACAGAGGGGCCACCCTCACAAAAGTCTCCTGTACTGAGAACACCCAAACCACCACCCTGGATGCCGATGCCACGGAATGGGGTTAGGGCTCAAGGTTGTCAATCAGTAGCACTGGCTGTTCCTGTACTCCGTCATTTAATGCAGCATCAACTGGGACCCAGGCCCTGCCAGGGGGATGTCCCAGGGGATGTCAAGGAAACTGACAAACAGGAAGTTAGCAAACACATGGGTTTAACATCGTCTTTGCACCCAACTGCTGACGTATAATAAAAAGTCCTGCAGTTCAGACTTGACTTCCCATTCTATCCCATCCATCCTCAGAACACATAGTCTCTACCCTTAAAATGCACTTGGAGTCCAAACTCGTCTCGTTATCTGCACTGATGTCACTTTCTCCCAAGTCCCCTAGCCCTAGTCCTCTGCAAGAACCTCCCACTGGTCTCCCTGCTTCTCCCCTAACTCCTCATAGTCTATCCTCTACAAGGGGGGAAAGGCAGTTTGATCGTGTCACTCTTCTAACGCAACACACTGAATAGTTTCCCATCATACTTGGAATAAAATCTGAAGTCTTCACAGTGGCTTTCACAGTGCTGTATACCTTATTCCTGACTACCTCTTTCCCTCATCTGCCACCCTGTCCTTTTCGCTCCAGGCATGGCCATTGGGGTACTTACCGAGTCCCTACCCAGTGCCCAGCAGCCCTCTAGGTGCTAGGAATACACCAGGAACAGTGACCCTCTCGCTCTTTCTTGAATACGGTGAAAATGCTCCTGCTCAGGCCCTCTGCACTTGCTGTTCCCTCCGCCAGAAACAATCTGTGCCTCAGATTCACATGGATCCCCACCTCACATAGCTCACTCAGCCCTTCACAAATACCCTACCTAGAATGGCACCCCTAATTATCCAGCTTCTCATCCCCCTTTGGTTGCTTCCTAGCTCCTGTCATTAGCAGACCTTGCCTTACGTTATAAATGTATTTGTGCATCATGTTTGCTGTCAGTCTCCTCTACTAGAATGCAAGCTCCACGAGGACAGGGCCTTTGTCTGTTTTGCCCACTGTGGTATCCCTCAGATCTAGACAAATACTTGTCACATCACAACTGCTCATTAACTATTTACTGAATGACTGAAATAAGGGCTAATCTTTAGGCCTCACGGGAGCCAGCAGTGGTCAGAAAAGGAGGGAGCAAGGGTGAGCTGCCTGAGGCAAAGGCAGGGCTTGAGGATGAACTGGACTCCAAAGGCCGCCTGCAATGAAGATAAAGGCAAAAGGGAGCAAAGACTTTCTCAACTGGGAGAAAAAACCACGACCCAAAGTGTGGAAGTGGGATGTGGCATGGCAGGGGCTGGAGAGGGCAAGCTGGCCCACGTGACCCTAAAGGTCAGCTCCTGGGGGATCTTAGCTGACGATGAAGTTGGATCGGAAGGGCAGGATCGGTTGCTTTTAAAAGCACCTGCCTGGTCAGGGTTCCATCTCCAGAAATCCTGATCCAGTAGGCCTGGGAATACCCCAGGAATCTGTATGTCTAGCAGGTTTGGGAACCCTGGAATGGAGAACCCTGCAATCCCAAAGACAAACACCACCAGAGCAGGATGCCAGCTTCTATAGAACACGTTATCTCCTTATGCCCTTTGTGAGTCTCTCCCAGAAGGGAGAGCCAGGGATAGCCACGGTGGGGAAAGAAGCAGTCTTGAGCATCGGGAAAGCAGGGCAACCCAGGGACACTTAGAGGAGGACACAGGGAATGCGGGCAAGCCCCAAGAAGATGAAAACACTGGAACCCCACTTCCACCTTCTTCACTCTTGAATCAGCTGGGCTTGATGGAGACAGAGGTCTACCCCAGATTTACTGCCTAGCTAATTACTTAACCTCTTTGAGCTTCATTTGCTCATTCACTCACCTATCTTACATATGGAAAACAAAAAGACTAACCAAAATCAGCGGGCCTACCATGTGCGGCTGATCTAAGCCAAGATATGCACAGATCAAGCATCATTCTTGCCACTTAGTTCCACCAGGAGACAGATAAGCAAGGAAACAACTTCAAAACAATAAACACTATCTCACAGAGCTGTTGCAAGGATTTAAGAAGTAAATATAAATTAAGCGCCCACATAAAATAGAGAGTCAACGAGATTACTTCCAACCACTTACTCGCTTAGAGCTGCTCCTATTTTAATAAGCGCTGACAAGGGACTGGTGCATCCCAGATCAGGGTTATCCTAACTGCCATTCCAGGTCTGGGAACCACTGCCCTACAGGCGGTGCTAGAGAGACACACAGACTAGGACAGTCAACCCACACCAGACACTCCCAGGCGCAGCAAGCCCAGCCCGCTGGAATCGCAATGCACAGACAACCTAAAACCTTCTCTGAGTCTTTGGTTTCAACCTTCGCCCCAACCAAGTGTGTGACTGGAGCTGCCGATGAGCAGCAAACCGGAGAGATTTCAATTTCAGCTCCTTTTAATTTTCCCACCCACCCCCTGCCAAAAATGCCTACATGCAGGGAACAGCCTACACAGAAAGATGGCCAGAAGGCGGGCAGCAGGAGAGAAACATCGCAGATTCTCCTGCTGGGGGGAGTCGGAAAGATCCACAGCCTTGTCCGGCTGGGAGCGAGGGAAAGCTCCACGAGCCCGGATCAATCGGGGCCTCATTCTGGCTTCAATCAGAGCAGGTGTGGTTCTGCATGTTAGGATTATGTGTTATGTTTTGCAAAGGTGGGGGGGGACCATTTTTAAAGCGGTGTGATGGTCATTTTTCTGGTCCACCTGCCTACCTTACAGACGAGGAGAGGAGTTTGGGGAGGGGAAGGGACACGTCCACAGTCACACAGACCATCTGTGAGAAAGTCAGGTCTAGAATCCAAGTCTTCTGTCTCTAACACTCTCACCTCATACTGGTAACTAAACTAACCACCACCGACCATACAAAATCTATTGGCCAAGGACACTATTTGCCTAACCAAATATCTTGATGCTCAATCTGGGAAGTGGGGCTAGCACTCCCAGGTGCCTCATCTGAGCAAGTACAGGAAAATGGCCAACCAGACATTTCCAGAAGGAATCTCTGCGGTCGAGTCAGCTGCCCATTGCAACCTTTTAAATCTGTGACTTGAGTCCCACTCGGCCTGAGATTATTCACGGTAAACTAAAGAATGGGGGCCTGGGCTTCCCTGGTGGCACAGTGGTTGGGAGTCCGCCTGCCGATGCAGGGGACACGGGTTCGTGCCCCGGTCTGGGAGGATCCCACATGCCGCAGAGCGGCTGGGCCCGTGAGCCATGGCCGCTGAGCCTGCACGTCCGGAGCCTGTGGGAGAGGCCACAACAGTGAGAGGTCCGCGTGCCGCAAAAAAAAAAAAAAAAAAAAAAAAATGGGGGCCTTTCTTGGGAATAAAAGTATATGCAGGGTTTTAACAAAGAAAAAGAAGTAACGTACCTAGGGAATCCCAGCTCTCTCACGCTCAGGACCCAGAGCTCTGCCGTCATTCATGCGAGGCTCGTGGGCCATGGTGTGAGTGAGGTGCCCCGTGGGAGAGCATGGCGGCCAGCCCAGCTCAGGTGCAGGCTTGTGGGACTGGGTTTTTGGAAAGCTAGCTCTCTGAGGTCAGGTTTTAGGGCCATTCACACCACAGGGAGTGGGATGGCACAACCCTGGCATGTGGAAGAACAGAGCAAGTAGATGGATTTGATGGCTCTGCCATCAGGAGGAGCAGAAGCCAGCACTGAACACGCCCTAGAAACCTGCCAGCGTTGGCAGGAAAGCCAGCAAGCCACAGAGCTCTCACTGGGAGCTCCTCTGCACAGTGTGTTGAGGACAAGAGGAGGGGGATGCTTGGGTCACTCCTTGTCAAGTGTTGGGGTCTTGAGACAAACACACCCCAACCAAAGGGCTCCTTGGAAATAAGGCAGAGCACAGTGGAAGGGAGATCTTGCCGAAGGAGCCCCTGAAACTCGGAGGGGGGAATGTAAAGGAGGGCAAACCTTTCATGTGAAGACTGTTTGCAATGAACAAAGTATCATAGGTTCTTGTTTACTCTTGCTGCCTTGGGATAATAGCATTTCATTTCAATTTTAGAAGTATCCTAATTTGATTAAAAAGAAAAACGCCTATGGTCACCCTAGTCAAAGGGCGTTTTCTAAGGGTGATAATTTAAAATTCCATTTTTGAGCACAATCTCCTAACCTCTCAATCCGTGCCAAGGAGGACAAACAGCTGGCTTACCAGGCCCCCTCACTCCCCTCCCCGTGACAGACATTGTTAATGGATCACAGCTCTCCTTCCTGCTGATCCTAGACATAGAATCTTCTCAAAACAAATCTGCTGACGGCCAAGGAAATGAGTTGACTCCTGAGTTGATACTGATTTGCCCTTGCTGCTCTATATCTCATCTGTTCAGGAAGCCACTCACGGGGGCTTCCACTTCCTGAGGCCATGAAGACACAGCCACAAAAGCCTTGCCCTGGCTGCACCTAGGCATTTGTCTTGGCCAAAGCCAAAACCATTCTTTTATTTTGGGGGGAGGAGGGGGGGATTGGCAGTGACTCCTGCCCAGGATGCCAGGAATCCCACCAACACTGCCTGACTTCCAAGCAGACCAAACCAGCTAGAGCCCCACAGCTCTGTTTAGAGCCCTGTATGTGGTTGCTCATGTTGCTCTAAGGCACAGTCTCTATAGCAGCTTGCTATAATGCTAGGCCCTCCCGTGGCTTTATGGATCAAGTTTCACTAGTGTTTGTTTTTTAGTTTTTCCTCCCAGAGTTTGGTTGTGGTAGAAGGCACACTTCAGACAAATTCTGCTAAAATTTCACGTGCTGTTTCCTAGAACATACCCTTTAGTTCTTGGTATCAGAAAAAATTCATTTACATGGTTTAGGGAACACCTTACTACTGAAGTATACAATGAGCATGGCACTGAAAAGTGCAGATTTTCACCAAGGCAGGACATGGAGGCATAAGTATAACTTGAAATCAAAGAAATTTGACCTTACAAAGACCTCCTTCCCTCCTAGAGGGGAAGATACTAAAGCAGGAAGGCTAAGAGGCTAATGGCACACTCCTCTAGGAATGGACAAGTCTCTAACGAGCGTGGAGTATGGAGAAGTGAGCAGTAGGTGTGCACAGTGAAGGGCCAGTGAAGATGGTTTGGCCGCAGGTTCACAGGTTCAGTGAGACCTGGAAAAGGATCTCTTAGGTGGTATGTGAGAATTTCCTGGAGGAGGGAGACTTCTAAGATGTGTTTTATTTTTTTCAGCAAATATTTATTGAGCACCTACTATGTGTCCGGCACTATTCTAGATGCTGGGAAGAAACTAATGAATAAAGCAGACAGAGATAAAAGTCAGTCTCCTTCTCTCTCTCTCTCTCTCTCTCTCTTTCCACACCACCCACCCCACAGGTATTAACAGCATTTTTATCTGGATGGTGGGATTGTCTTTATTGCCCTTTTGGTCCATCCATATTTTCTGATTTTTCTCCAACAAATATGAATTTCTTTATTAATATGAAAAATACAATTTAAAAATTAAATATGAACAAGAAAACGCCTAGCACGAGCACCAGGAAGATGCAAGGCAAGGGGCACCCAAGGGACACTCAGGATCTGTTCATCTGAATGATGAAGGCAAGGACAAGGGTGACCCAGCTGCCGGCATCCTCACTCCGTCCTCTCTAGTCTCCTCAGGGGCCTGCCGAGGCCTCAGCCTGCAGACTTCAGGTACCCCAGGTGGAGACAGAGCCAGGAGCATAACACGCGCTAACACAGAACTTCTAATCTTACCAGGAGCAGAACTTTTTTTAGCACTACTAAGCTTTTTAGTAAAGTTCTCTAAAGCCCCCTGAAATCATTTGAAGATATCCTTAGCCTCAATAATTATACATACAAAAAAAAAAAAAAAAAGGACAAAGAGAACACAGTTTTTACACTAAGATTCTTTCCTGTTCGAACTACAAAGGGAAAAAAAATCTTTCTTTTCTTTTTCTTTTTTCTTCAGAATTAGCATCAAGATATCAAGCATTGGCAAAGAGAATAAATGTCAAGAGAAAAAACATTTTATGACTCATTCAAATGATATCAATATCAAAGTCACTCTCGAAGCAAGTCATTTTCTTTCCTTTTTTATTTTTAAAGTGAATGAAGACCCTCTCTTGGACACCAGCTGAGACAGAAAGAACGTTTTTTGCCTAATAAGGATGTGGCCGACCCTCTCCTGATCCTCTGTCAGTGGCCAGTAAACATGGGTGAGGCAAGCCCTGCCCTGGTTTCGAAAGAAACCAAACTGACAACTCTGCCCAAATCTCAAGGAACTGATATAATTTTCAGTACATGCATGTGATTTAGAAAAGGAAACCACTTTAGAGCAGGGTGAAGCCAACCACCAAGCCATAACCCTCAACAGGACCATGCTTTTCAGTTCAACTGTGGCAAGAGAAATTCCACCTATGAACTCTTTAGAAAGTAACTACCTCAGAAAATTCCAGACAAACCCAATTCTACGGACTTTGGAGGCCAGCCCTGTATAACGCTGTTACCACATTGATAAGAAGTTGCTTGCGCTTGGGGTTATAAAATAGGCAAAGTTAAAGGGGAAAAATTGAAAGGCCAGGACAGAAAAACTACACATGTGATGTCACCTGAGCCATTTACCTGCGCCGGAAATACTGATTTCATCTCTCACGTTCCGGCCGCTCAGAATGCAGAGTCATTGCCTGGGACAGCAAACTACACATCAGGTAGGCCTGGCTGTTCCATGTCGTCCATGGGCACACCTCCTCCATTGCTTCAGTACCTAAGAAAGTATCTAACCTCCTGGCTGAGAATCCGACAGAGAGTGGGACCTCTAGGAGGGGTTGCTGGGGACGGATGAAGGGACGGGTAATGTCGCTATTATGAAAGACCTGCCCTGTAAGAACCTGTAAGGATGCCACTGGGCCTGCCTTCAGAAGAGCCATTTACACATCCTTCGAGCAATAACATCGGCTGTTCAGTCCACGAGCGATTTATTATCTGCCAAATGCTAGGTACCGTACAAGATATAGGAACAGAAAAATAGGACGGAGTTCACGCTCTAGTTGAAGAGGAAAGACAGGCAGCAACTAGCAGTAGAATATAATCAAGTATGAAAACATGTTATATAGACTTACAGGAGGTGAGTCATCAATGGATGGACGGCACGGCAAACTCACCAAGAGGAAAAGAGTTCTCGTGTTATTCATGTAACATCCTCCAAAGGGAAGATAGACTGGCTAGCCTAAAAGAATATTTGGAAGAGTTTCTAATTTGTTTAGAAGCCCATTTTTTCACCCAGAACTACCAATTAACATATAGCAGAGAAATTACTAGATAGTTAGATAAGTAGACAGATAGATAAAGTAATAGAAACAATATCGTCTGAGTCTCAGCTTCTAGAAGAAGCTGATACGTCAAATGCCTTCAGAGGCCAATCATGTAAATCTGATCAAACACCTATGTTCTGAGTGTTCTACACTCATTTTTTCACTCAGTGCTTGGTGCAATCCTCTCGGAAGATACAAATAATTATCCCACTTAGATTAAGAAACAGAGAGTCCAGCAAGTTACGGCTTTGCAAGTTTACAAGTTTGGCTGAAGTCACACAAGCAGCAAATGGTAGAGCAGAGACTCGGGGAGGAAGTTCTGCCTTCAAAGTCCCAGCCTCCATCATCACTCCCCCCTCTCACCATGGAGACATGGCAGCAAGTGCTGGGCCTGGTGGGTGCTGAGCCCTGGACCCCCGTGACAGTGAACAGCCGCTACTGAGTTCTAGCAGATGGGTGCATGCCAGAATGCCAGGACCCAGAGAAGTAAACAAACAAACCCACACTTAAAAATGTGAAATCTCTTGATTTTAAAGTATTGACAACAAATCCGATCCTTAATAAGTGAAAAAGAGGCACTCAGCAAACCCAACAAAACCATGTGCAATGAGCTTCAGCCTACGTCCCTCCAGTGGGCAACCTCTGCTTTATACTTTGCCAAGGCTCATCTCACATGGGTGGTTTCACTTTCACAATAACCTTGTGAAGGAATTATTATTATTTCTGATGGAAAATCACTGAAGGCTCAGGGAGGGTGGATGACTTTCCTGAAAATGCACCTGTTCGCAAGCAGAGGACCTGGACTCAACAACCAGGCCCTTGGCGAATGAAGCTGGCCTCCCTTGAACTCCACCACACCGTCAGTGCGTCCACCCGGCAGCCTGCTGGAGAGAGCTGTCCTTTGATTTACAGGTTTACCTTTTCCCTATGAAAATGTAACTATCCATAGGCAAGGTCATGGGTTGAAGTATTTACTGGTCAATGAACCTTGCATTTAATAAACATGTATTTGAAAGAAGGAACCAGATCCTTTCCAAAGAGCAGTCTTCCTGGGGGGAGAGCTGCAGACAGCATGAGAGGAGGGATGGGGTGGGGGCATCATGAGGAGGAACAAACACTATGGAAGCAGATGTACAAGCATCGCTCTGCTTCCTAGTCTCGCCGAGAACTGGCACTGGTGGATCTACTCCTCTCCCGGGAGACCTGGCAATGAGAGGAACTTGCAGTACCTGATGGTTTCCCCCAGACTCTCACTAGTAAGAGAGCGAAATTTGGGTGAGAACTCCAGTATTCTGACTGCAGGTTCCGCTTTCTCTTTTATTTTCCCTGAGGCCACCCTCTTGTTTATCACAACAGACTAAGCCCAGAGCTGTCCTGACTTTGCAGGTCTCAGTTTGAATTCACTATAGAGCTATGGATGCCGATGTATCAAAATAAGACCCTGAGTAAATTCTCGGGGAGAGCTTTTCTTATAAAAATAAGTAAATAGGGCTTCCCTGGTTGTGCAGCGGTTAAGAATCCACCCGCCAATGCAGAGGACACGGGTTCGAGCCCTGGTCCGGGAAGATCCCACATGCTGCAGAGCGGCTAGGCCCAGGGGCTACAACTACTGAGCCTGCGCTCTAGGGCCCGCAAGCCACAGCTACTGAGCCCATGCACCACAACTACTGAAGCCTGCATGCCTAGAGCCCGTGCTCCACAACAAGAGAAGCCACCGCAACGAGAAGCCCGTCAACACAACTAGAGAAAGCCCACAAGCAGCAACGAAGACCCAACACAGCCAATAAATAAATAAATAAATATTAAGTAAATAAATTCTGACCCTTAACTGAATCAATTCTCATTGCAAAAAAAAAAAAAAAAAATGGAGAAAATAGAGAAATATATAAAGAAAATAAAGTCACCCACAATCTCACCAATCAGAGACAACCACAATTTTGGATTCCTTCTTCAGTCTTTTTCCAAAGTGTGTGTGTGCGTGCATGTGTGTGTACACGTGTAGTATTTTGTGCTTAGTTGAGGTCATACTCTATACTCCATTTGTTTTTTTTTTTTTTGGCGGTACGCGGGCCTCTCACTGTTGTGGCCTCTGCCGTTGCGGAGCACAAGCTCCGGATGCACAGGCTCAGCGGCCATGGCTCACGGGCCCAGCCCCTCCGCGGCATGTGGGATCTTCCCGGACTGGGACACGAACCCGTGTCCCCTGCATCGGCAGGCGGACTCTCAACCACTGCGCCACCAGGGAAGCCCTCTATACTCCACTTTTAAGCTTGTACTTTCACTTGTTATATCTTAAACATTTTACCGTATCGTTATAATTCTTCAAAGACTGATGTTTTAATAACTGTGCAGAACGATAACAAATGGATCACCATAATTTATTTTACTGGTTCTATTCCTTGGGAATTTAGGATATGGTCCATTTTTTTTTTTCTTCATAAGTGATGCTCTGATGAATACAAAATTGTCTCTATTTCCAATTTGTTCTTCAAGATGTATTTATACAAAAAGGAATTTGGGGTGACAGGGCATGCACCCTGAGTCTCTTTATACACACTGTCAACATGCTTTCCGAAAAGACTATAGCAATTTACATTAAAACTGTAAAAAAATCTTTGCCCCTTAGTCTTTCTTAACTTCAGAAACAACTGTTCTTCTGAAGAGATGGGGCTCACTTCCCTTGTGTACCGCTAAATAATACTTAGGCAATAATTGCAGCTGTATTCTTCCCCATGAAGCTTTTATTTCATTTCGCTTCATTTTTGACTAGTAAATGACCATGCAACATTTGCTAAAAGAGGCAAAAATGCACTTTATTGTTTTTCTCTGGTGAGTAGGCTGCAGTGAAGTTCTGTGAAACAGAACTGAATCTATCCCAATCACATAAATCAAGATGAACAGGCCTGAAGGAGAAGCATTCCATTTGAAATGGCAGTGGTGATTTAGAGCCATGTGGCCAAAATGCCCATTAGCTGTTTGTCATGAATATTTTTAGAAAGTGCAAAACAAGACTGTGATGAGAACCAGGGCCATAGTGTCCCCGTCTCCCCAGGAATCTGCCTGAAGCCTTCAGAAGCTGGCCAGGAATCAGCTGTGCTCCCTGGGCTGACAAACCCAGCACATACACACCCCAAAGAGCATTAAAGGCACAGCAGATGGAGAAAGGACACACATCTGCTCCGAGGGCCGTCCCTCCGAGGACTGTCCCTCTGAGGACTGTCAAGATTTACACTTAGTGCAGGTAAAGAACTTCTGTTATCAGACTGTGTAGACATGAGAAAGGTTGAGGTTAAAGCTGAGGGTCCCATCTGTGGTGATGTGGACCATTATTTCTCAGCTCTCGGAAATGATTCTGGGGAAAAATCCCATGATCTAAATATATTATGGATTTCAATCTCTCTAACATTCAAAAAATGTCCTTTTCATTGCTCTTCTTCAGGTCTGAGGTTTTTCAGAGTGAATGAAGCTTGTGGCAGAACTGTGTGACCCTGAGCAAGTCACTGAATCTCTCTGAGCCTCAGTTTCCTCATCAGAAAAGTGGGTCAGTAATAATGTCTGCCTCGTAGGGGTCTTGTGGGAATTAAACAAAATAATCCATACAGAGCGCTCAGCAGAGCACCAGTGCTGTAAGATGGTCTCAGCGGCTGCTAATTTTAATCCTGGAGGTCATGGTATAGCTCAAAAGCAGATTTATCCAGCTATGAATTATTGGCACATTTTACTTCTGGAAACCACAGCTCACTAGCCTCCCCAGCAGAGGACGGGAAAGAAAAGAAATGAAACCTAAAGAGTCACATTTGCCTTATTTTAACCACTCCTGTGAGCCACATAATGGGAGGAGGAATTTGTAACAACTGCTAAAAATGAAATTATTAAATGACCTGTGGCTATTTCTGTCCCCATTTAGCAGCTTTCAGAGGATGAGGACATGCAAAGGATGTACATTTGTGTGAACTCTGCCCAGAGTCAGGACTTTCCTCTCATTTTATCCTCCCCTCTTCCAACAACAGGCAGGCTGTCCTGAAGTTCCATGAAAAGGCCGAGCCTCTCCCAGCCCCAAGGGGTGAGTGCCCCCATTCAGGTAGGGCAGCATCAGAGACCTGGGGTCCAGCCTTATCCTACCACTGGCTACGCAAGTCACTTCCCCTTTCGATAAAATAAGGCCAGATGGAACTGGGGGTCATCTCTAAACTTCTTTTTAGTGATGAGAGTGGTTCTCTCCTCATAAGCAATTTTAAGATCGAAAATACTCTTTTCCTGTGGACCTTGTGAAAGTCTCTTTTATTGCAGTTGCTCACATCAGGGTGAGCAAATGAGTCAAAGAGGGTTGAATGTGAGGTTGAAACAAGGTTACATGGCTGCTGGTAGACTCGTGAGATTCAGAGCAAAAAACCTGCATCAAATTAGGTCAACTCAGGTATTTATTGAAGGGCTGAATCACAACCACGCACTGTTAACAGGCCCCCATGAGATACCCAGAAGCCCGCTAGCCCTGTATGGACTTCCAGGCCAAACACGAGCAGTTGACAGCAAGATGAGCCAAAAGCAAGAAACCTGTTCATTATTTTAATGATATTCTTTTGTTTAGCTGATGCTTGAACAACATGGGGGTTAGGAGTGCCAATTGCCCGTGCAGTTGAAAGTCTGCCTATAGATTTGACTCACCAAAAACTGCTGACTGGAAGCCCTACTCATAACATAAATAGTCGATTAATACATATTTTATGTGTCATATGTATCATATACTGTATTCTTACAATAAAGTAAGCTAGAGAAAAGAAAATGTTATTAAGAAAATCCTAAGGAAGAGAAAATACATTTACAGTACTGTACTGTATTTGTCAATGTCACGAGTTTATGTCATCTGTTTACAAGATGAATCGTCTGTCAGTACCTACATCATATTGTCTTAAATGATACAAAACGCTATGGAGGTTATACGTATTACTAACACTAGACATCAAAAATGAAAGAATAATGTGAAAAAGAAATTCCTATTTATTTACAGGTATAACGACTCATGCATTGATAAGGAAGCAGCAATGTGATTGCTTTATGGTAGCCTAGTGTAACTGATAAAATTGCTTCACGGTAGCCTAGCCTATATACTAATGAATAAATTGTTATATTTATATGAATATATTTATATGAATAAATTGTTAATTGTATACTAATTGAATAAATTATTAATATGACTGTAATACAGTCATATTAATACAGTATTACAGTCATATTAATGTAATTCAAATGTAATGTAATTCATTACATTCAAATGTAATACAGTATTACAGTCATATTAATAATACAGTATTGGAAACATTGTTACATTAAAAAAAAAACCTTACCTATGAAAATAGGCTCATACACAGCTTCTCCAATTAGGAGAGACAGGCATACTGTATAGTAAGGTAATTCTTTGAAAGCAAAGTTATAAAACAGTAGAAAAACTAATAAGTTATTAACTTTATGTTAAATATCACTTACCTTATGCCTATGTAAGGACAGACTAGTATCTACATATATTTTATGCATTCATGACTTCTAACTTTTTCTTAATTTTTTTTGCTATTTCTAGGCTACATGGTTCATCGGTTTTTTCTTTTTTTAGCAAATCTCTGAAAATTTTTCCAATATATTTACTGAAAAAAAAGCCCACTATAAGTGGGCCCATGCAGTTCAACCCCACGTTGTTCAAGGGTCGACTCTACTTACAAAGTTATCATAAATCATTAAATGTTTTTTTGAAGAATATTTTCCATCCAGTGAATAGCTGAAAAGCTATACAGCAAAACATGATACTGTTAGAATCACTTTCATTTTAGATGATTCTGATTCAGTGCATTCCTCTGTCCTCCGAGGTAAGACCACCTTAATAATTTTATTCCTAAAACTGCCACCTTAGAATTCCTTTATGTACTGTATAATTTGGGATGTTTTAAAATACAGGGTTTACATAAAATGGGTAATGGGAGGTCATTATTGGGCCCTTCTTGGTTATCTCCAGCAGGCTGGTAAGCTCCCATCAGGCTATGTGTGCTCATCTCTTCTACTTCTGTCTTATACATAGAAAAGTCATCTAGAGCCAAGTACCAGGAGCATGGAAGGAAGCAGTGACCCAGTGACAGCATTAAGTTCCCCCCACGCCACCTGAAACAGTGTGTGAGCTGTGCCAACACAACTTTGTAACAAATCCCCTTCAGCTCATCCCTCCAATCTCTCCATCCACAGCCCTCACAATGTGGAGCTGCCACTACACTCACAGGGGCTCACAGAGAGACTGTGTGCTACAGTAGAAGAAGTCAGATTTGGACAAGTACATCTAATAGTTCTGACTGACTGATCAAGAAACAAATCTGTTTCAATCAGTAGAACGCTTGGAGGCAAGGGATAAAAACTCAACCTGAAGAACAGAAGGGAATTTATCAACACATATAAATGAAAAGTCCATGGGGAATGGGGATAGCTCTCAACACGGCTGGATCCATATACACACTCGCTAGGAGTCTTGATTTTTCTGTCTTCCGTGCTGGCTTCATTTCCAGCTGGCACGCTGCACATGGTAGCAAGGGGGGCCACCAGCAGCTGAAGGTTCTATGCTGCCAGCTCAGAAAGTCCAGCTGAGAGCTTATGCCTCTTTCCCAGTGGTTCTAGCAGAAGTCCTGAAACGGATTCTCATTGTCTAACTTGGATCTTGTGCCCATCACTTAACCAGCCTCTGAGTTACGTGCTGGCTCCTGGAGCTAGAGGGTGGGACAGACCCCCTGCGGCACATGGACTGAGTGAGAAAGGGCATCCTCCAGAGCAAGGGGTCAGGGGGAAGGTTGCTGGAGAGACAGAAACCAACGATAGCCCTAAACAGGAGGCTTAGCCGTCTGAACCGTATTCACCCCAGGCTTTGTCTGTTCTCAGTGTGGTGCATACTCAGTGCTATTTCACAAAGAGTTGTTCCCAGTCAAGAATCCGAACACAATCAGCTCTTCGGGGCACCCTTGTGCTCCCTTTTCCAGGCACTGCCCTCCTAAGGGTAACCACTATCCTGCTTCTAACACCACAGATACATTTTGCCTGTTATTACACTTCATAGAAACAGCATCACATGGAATGTGCTTTTATGACTGTGCACTTTTCCGTAGGTACATTATACGTCAATAAAAAGTTTATTTTTAAAAAAAGAGCTGATTGTGACATTTTCCTCACTTCACCAACATCGAAACTGTGCAACTTTCAAGGACTTTCTCAGCTTTTTCAGAAATGGCCTTGTCTCCAAATGAAGCAATCTCTTGGATAACAAATTCTTTCAGCATCTGCCGTAAACCACAGGTGGCCAAGGTCACAGGCAGTGGGGCCCATGCGAGGGGCTTGCTATGCTCTTCTACCTGCTTCTGCACAGCCTTTCAGCCTGGGCTCTGTCTTCTCACAGCCGGGCATTTGGGAAGACCCTTTGCTGTTCTTTGCATCTGGATGGCAGAGGTGAGCAGAGGGCACCTGTCAACCAAGCAGCGGCCTGCCAGTAAGCCTTTGAAGGCTCGTGGGCAGAAGAGAGAGATGGCATTGCTGGGTCACTCCAGAGCAGTGATTCAGGGACCCCTTAAAGAACGATGACAGTTACAAACTCTGCCTTGCACCTCTCAACGCTGAAGCTCATCTGTGGATAAACCCCCAAAGTCTATGGATTCCAGGTGAAAACTTCTCTATAGGGCAGAACTAGAGCAAACCAACAGGTGACACTGGCCACCCTTGGCAGGTAGGGTGTCCCTCTGCCCTAGAATTGTGCATGCAGGGCATGGAGGGGCTTCTATAAGGTTTGTTATAGACAAGACTTTCTGGAATAGGTGAGAAGGTGGATTGCATTATCTTTAAGGCTCTTTCTAAGGCTCTGATTTCATGATTCTAACAAAGCCCCTCTAATGGTCCTAACAGTAGACCAGAGGCTAGACCATCAATGTTAATTCCTCAAAACAAAACAAAACACGGAATTACCATGTAACTGAGTAATTCCACTCCTAAGTATATACCCCAAAGGACTGATCACAGGCATTCAAACACATAATTGTACATGAATGTTCTTAGCAGCACTATTCAACATAGCCAAAAGGTAGAAACAACACAAATGTCCATCGACAGATAAACAGATCAACAAAATGTTGTACATCCATGCATGCCATGGCATATTATTCAGCTTTAAAAGGAATGAAGTTCCAACACATGCTCCAATACATGAATGAGCCTTGGAAACGTTATGCTAGAAGAAGTCAGATACAAAAGGCCACAAATTGCATGATTCCATTTACATGAAATGTCCAGAAGAGTTGACTCTACAGACAGAGAGCAGATGAGCGGTTGCCAGGGGCCTGAGGTCGGGGTGCGGGGGTGATGGAGTGAATGGGGAGTGACGGGTAATGGGCACAGAATCTCCTTCTGAGGGATGATGAAAATGTTTGGGAACTAGATAGAGGTGATGGTGGCACAACACTATGAATGTACTAAATGCCACTGAATTGTAATCTTACGTTATATGAATGTTACCTTAATACAAAATAAATAAATAAAACCAATGGTGAGTGAGCAGGCTCTGTGCGGCCCTGGGCTCCCAGGTTGCCCGGCAAATATGGGGCCCCTCTCCATTCTGGGCCTCCTAACCGGGCCTGCCCAGCCCACAGTCATTTTCTGGATTTGGAATTTTAAACTAAAGCAAAATAACAACAACATCATCAACAAAAATGCCAGCCACCCTGAAAAGGCTCTTTACCCTCTAATACCCAACCTCCAGGCTAGAAACAGAAGAGGCAGATGTAAATGAACCCTTTCCGGCCAAAAGGGTAAGCATTTTAAGCCTGGAAACACCTTGGGAGGGAGCGCAAACAGAGGCTAGAGGATTTCCCCTAAACTCCCCTAAATAAAGCAAAGGAATCCCCTCTAGTCCTATCATGGTTCACACAACCTCGAGAAGACACAACAGTACTTGAAGGCCTCAAAATCAACTATTTCGTTCAGGCAGATCCAGCAGATGGCTGGGTCATGAGAATCACCACCCAACTGCCCACCCCACTGTTCCTTTAATCAAACCCTCTTTTGCCTTTTAGAGCAAGAATGCATCCATTTAACCCAGATAACCAAGTGAGCCTCAGGTTTTACAATGATATAAAAGGTAAATAATTTCATGGTCCATCCCATGACAAAGTTGGTGACTTTCTTGTTTTGAGACTCATTCCAAGATATCCCTGAAAACACTGATCCGAGGTCTGTTGTATGGGATGACCACTCAG